>NC_045545.1:98271240-98386240 GCF_009769535.1 Thamnophis elegans | reverse complement strand
CCATTTTATTTTTATACTACTTTTAATCCACCTCTTGGGGGGAGACAGAGAACCCACAGAACAACGACCTTGTTTGGAGGAGAGGAGAGGGGAAAGGAGAATCGAATAGAATAGAATATTAGAGTACAGTAGAATAGAGTCGAATATAGAATAGAATTAAGAATGAGAATGAGAATAGAATAGAATTGAATAGAGAATAGAATAAAGAATGAAAGAACAGAAGAGAATAAAGAAGAGAGAATAGAATAGAATAGAATAGAATATTAAAGTACAGTAGAATATAGAGTAGAATTAAGAATGAGAATAGAATAGAATAGAATTAAGAATGAGAATAGAATTGAATTGAATAGAATAGAGAATAGAGAATAAAATAAAGAATGAAAGAACAGAAGAGAAGAGAATAAAGAAGAGAGAATAGAATAGAATATTAAAGTACAGTAGAGTAGAATATAGAGTACAATTAAGAATGAGAATAGAATAAAGAATGGAAGAACAGAACAGAAGAGAATAAAGGAGAATAGAATAGAATATTAAAGTACAGTAGAGTAGAATATAGAGTAGAATTAAGAATGAGAATAGAATAAAGAATGAAAGAACAGAACAGAAGAGAATAAAGAAGAGAGAATAGAGTAGAATAGAGTGGAGTCGAATGAAATGGAATAAAGAATGAAAGAAGAATAGAATAGAATGGAATATAGAACAGAACAGAATAGAATGAATGAGTTGGAAGGGACCTTGGAGGTCTTCTAGTCTAACCCCGATTAAGCAGGGGACCTATACTATTTCAGATTGTCTGTCCAGTGTCGGTGTCCATCCATTATTCTCTGTCTGGCCTTCAGGTGCCTTGGAGAACAGCTTGACCCCCCTCCTCTCTATGGCAGCCCTTCAAGTATTGGAAGATGCTCTCCTGTCTCCCCTGGTCCTTCTCTTCCCTAGACTAGCCAGGCCCAGTTCCTGCAACCGTTCTTCGCATGTTTGAGCCTCCAGTCCCCTAATTGTCTTTGTTGCTCTTCTCTGCACTTTTTCTACAGTCTCTATTTTCTATAGTGTGATGACCAAAACTGGATGCAGGACTCTAGGTGTTGGAAGGGACCTTGGAGGTCATTTAGTCCAACCCCTTGCTTAGGCAGGAAACCCTATCCCATGCCAGACAAATGGTTATCCAATCTCTTCTTAAAAACCTCCAGTGCTGGAGAGCCCAGGACTTCAAGAGGCAAGCTGCTCCATTTGTTAATTGTCCTCGCTGTTAGGAAGTTTCTCCTTAATTATCTGATTGTAGAAGTTTTACCTTTTGCTTTATATCTGCACTATAAGCCACTGAGAATTCTTTGCATTGCAATGGGGCAAAAGTAGGATTAACAAATAAGTGAAACTGCTTGCCAGATTTCAGAATGAAGGTAGTCAATTCAACCATTCAAAGTTTCACTTAACAACCGTGTTATTAATTTAACAAATGCAATGATTCAGTTAACAACTGTGGCTAGAGAAAGTCATAAACTGGGGCCAAACTCACCTATCCCATGTTTCACTCAGCAGCATAAAGTTTGGGCTCAATCGTGGTCATAATTCAAGGACTATCTGTACTCCTGTAAAAGATATTTTCTGCAAAGAAACACACTGGTAGCTGCAGCTAAATATATTTTCCATTACTGTACCACTCTTAAGATCTTCCTAGGAGAGGAAGCCCAAAGGATCCCTATTGGTAATATTTATTTGTCCAATGTATACAGCTGTCCATCTCATGAACAAGTGACTTCGTGCAGTGCACGACAAGGATAAGGAACAGTTGTGTAAATAAATAGTAAAATAATATTCATTATTAAAGTTGGTCACACGGTTGGCTCAGATGCTCAGATCAGATTTAGCATTTCTGTCCGTTTATTGAATCCTTCCAGAGGACGTGGGAAGTTTGATGATGTTAAAAGATATTGTTATTAAAAATATTTTTAAAATAATAAACAACAAAGTTTTAAAGAAGAAATATTAAAGGAGAAGACGTTAACCTTACAGGAGCCACCTCAAAAATTCACCAGTCCTTTCATGTCCCTAGGCCTGATTGTGTAACCAGTACTGAGGGAACTTCAGAAAGTGAAAAGACCTGAGGCCAGCTTTAATTTGGGGGAAGACTATCCCACAAAGCAGGTGCCAAAGCAGAAAAGGCCATGCCTTTTCTTAAAGTCACCAAGGTTGAGAAACACTGGTCTAGGGGAACCAGTCAGTTACAGATATTCATGTGTATATCTATTGTATGGATAGAAAGATTGGATAGATAGAAAAATTAGGTAGGCAGACAAGATAGATAGACCGATGGATGGATAGATAGATATGAGAGGGAGGGGAGGGGGGGGGAGAGAGATAATAGGTAGATAGATATAGAGATAGATATAGAGAGATAGAGATAATAGAGCTAGAGCAACAGACCAACCTGACAGACAGATAGATATAGACATGGATAGATGATAGAAAGAGAATCAGAGAGAGATGATAGAATAGATGACAGTTACTGACAGACAGAGATACTCAAGGACCTGAAAATTGCTAACCATCTCAGTTTAAAAATAAAGAAATAAACTGGCAAAATGCAAGAGAGACAGAGAAGGCTTTTGATATCAGGAATAACATCCGCTTGATATTTTTTTAAAAAGCTTTTCATTCATCCGAGTAGAAAGAGCCCACAGCTTAATCCATTTGTTCTAAGACAAACCTGGTTTCGTTTGAAAAGTCTACTCTCGTCAAAAATGCAACATGTTCCCCCCCCCCCCCCAAAAAAAACCATAAATTAGTAAAAGGTGTATTTCCAGTTCTGGCAGCCGCTAAGCATTCACTGTCTGAAGGCAGGCATCAGATCTGCCCAAAACAGCAAAAGAAAACAATTCCTTAGAAAGGACAGTGGGTCACTCTTTATCCCTCAGCCCAGCCCGCCTACCCCATGGAATTCCCTCTCCCCCCCCAGGGTCTGACAGGACTCACACGGAGGGTGTGTGTGTGTGTATGCCTTCAAACTTTGAGGGAACCCTTAAAACCTGTTTCTTCCCTCAAACATTGGGATGGGGAGCTGAGAACAGGGTGAGGATGTGGGGGTGGCATCAGGAAAGTGCAATGGTGCTGCCAGGTTTTCTTGGGACTTGGATGGATAGATCCATCCATCCATCCATCCATCCATCTATCAATCACGCATCTCACCTGAAGGACTGATTTCCTATTTCTTTGTGTTTTATGGCTGAATACATTGTTTTGCTCTTGGCTAACAGGCCACTCAGAATTTGTGTTTTTAAGATGGGCGGCAATGCAAAGGGAATGAATGAATGAATGAATGAATGAACGAACAAACAAACGAATTGGTCGGCTGGGTGACTGAGCCAGTCCCACTCTGGGCCCAGCCTACCACACAGGGTTGTTGTTATGAGGAAAAGAGAAGGCAGGAGGATTAGGCATGTTCCCCAGTGTGTGTGTGTACACTGTATATTGTGTGTGTATGTATGTATGCGTGTATGCATATACATGCATACATACACACATACAATATACAGTATACACACACACATATATATACACATATGTATATATGTGTATCTATCTGTGTGTAGGCCTATGCTGCTGTACATATATGAATGTATATATATATATGTGTGTGTGTATGTGTTGCATTTGTGCTGTGTTTGCCTCAGTTTATGACTATTAAGTATGTATGTATGTATGTATTTAGTGACACAACCCCTGGTATGCCCAAATATGGGAGGAAGTCTACTGCTTCCTTTCTCTGTCTATCGGCTCGTCACAAGAAACCATCAAGACAGAAACCCAATATTTTTACTGTTGCCTTTGTTATATTTGTGTTGTATTTGTGCTGATAAATAACACATCTGCCTAATATGTAATACAGCCCAGGTTCGAATCCCAGTAAGGGTATGGCTAGCTGATGAGAGCTAAATAGCTTGAAATAGATCTATACTAGTCTCCCTTTATTTATTTATCAGCACAAATACAACACACACACACACACACATATATAAATACACACACATAATATTTTTTATTTTACCACATACTTTCAGGCAGAGAGCATGCCAAATCCCCCTGCCTTCTCATTTCTCCGTAACAACCCAGAAAGGGACTGGCCAGCTATCATCCATTCCTTCCATCATTCTTAGTGCTCATCGCACAATCAGCCTTCAATGTTCAGACTGGATTCGGCCTTTTCATCCATTTTTTTTAATTTTTCTTTTTATGAATGAATGAAAGGCAGCTGGCTGACTTCGGGCCAGTCCCAGGGTGGCAGTTGTGGGGAAAAGAGAAGGCAGGAGGATTGGGCATGTTCGTGTGTGTGTGTGTGCGTGCGCACGCATGCACGTACTGTATTGTGTGTGTATGTATCCATATATATGTGCTTGTATGTATGTACGTGTGTGTATGTGTGTGGCCTATGCTGCTATACATACATACACATGCACACACACACACAGACACACACCAATATTTTTTATTTTACCACATATTTTCAGGCAGAGAGCATGCCGAATCCCCGCCCCCCTTCTCATTTCCCCACAACCCCCCTACAAGATTTTCATCCATTTTTTTAAAATTTTTCTTTTTATGAATGAATGAAAGGCAGCTGGCTGACTTCGGGCCAGTCCCTCTCTCGGCCCGGCCTACCTCCCAGGGTTGTTGCTGTGGGGGTGGGTGGGTGGGGGGAGAGAGAAACAGGAGGAAGAAAGAAGCATTAAAAGCCTGTTATTCGCCTGGAGTTCTATATTTTAAATAAATATTAAATATTAAATATTCGCCTGGAGTTCTATATTTTAAATAAATATTAAATATTCGCCTGGAGTTCTATATTTTAAATAAATATTAAATATTAAATATTCGCCTGGAGTTCTATATTTTAAATAAATATTAAATATTAAATATTCGCCTGGAGTTCTATATTTTAAATAAATATTAAATATTCGCCTGGAGTTCTATATTTTAAATAAATATTAAATATTAAATATTCGCCTGGAGTTCTATATTTTAAATAAATATTAAATATTCGCCTGGAGTTCTATATTTTAAATAAATATTAAATATTAAATATTCGCCTGGAGTTCTATATTTTAAATAAATATTAAATATTAAATATTCGCCTGGAGTTCTATATTTTAAATAAATATTAAATATTCGCCTGGAGTTCTATATTTTAAATAAATATTAAATATTAAATATTCGCCTGGAGTTCTATATTTTAAATAAATATTAAATATTCGCCTGGAGTTCTATATTTTAAATAAAGCGGGATATAAATGTAAAAAAAAAACAAAAAACCACAAAAGCGGATCAGGGGGAAAAAAAGAAAAGAAAATCAAGGTAGGGAAGGAGGGCGAAGCGCCGGGCCTCCCTCCCTCCCCCTGCCAAAGCTTACCTGGCGGCCGGCGGCCCCTCCGCCCATGGCCGGCGCCGCCTCAGAGGGCTCGGTAGGCCTGGCGCTGCCGCGGTGCCCGATGGGGCTTGTAGTCCTCCCGTGCTGGGCCTGGGAGGGTCCCTGGCGGGCGTTTCCCCCCACCCTCCCCGGGGTAGACGGGCTTTTCCCCCGCCTGGGATCCGGCGTGAGGCGGCCTCGTTGCCGCGGCCGCCGCTGAGGCCGCCGCCGCCGCCGCCGCTCACTTCCTTGGCAACGCGGCCGCCCGCCCACAAGCCCCTCACTTCCCTAGCGACCGGCGGCCTTGCCTAGCAACGGGAGACACGCCCGGACACGCCTCCTCCGGTCTCCGGGGCGACGGAGGAGGGGCGACATCCGGACGCTTCGCTACTTCCGGAAGGAGGCCGCGTGAGGCGCACCGGGCTCGCCTGAGAGGCGGCCCCGGTTCCCTTCGCAGTTTCCTGGATGGGGCTGGAACTGAGAGGCCGGGGCTCGGCGCGGCCTGTATGGACGTAGGATCAGAATCCCGAGAGGGCACCCGCGGGAGGCCTTCCACACCCGCATTGCCCGTTGGGGGTTGTTGCAGCGTTTGCAAAAGACTCTAAGGCAGTGTTTCTCAACCTTGGCAACTTGAAAATGTCCGGACTTCAACTCCCAGAATTCCCCAGCCAGCATTCGCTGGCTGGGGAATTCTGGGAGTTGAAGTCCAGACATCTTCAAGTTGCCAAGGTTGAGAAACACTGCTCTAAGGGCTGAGCTATTAGTATTACTATAGGTAGTTCTCGACCTACGACCATTTGAAACTAGGTTCAGCGGCTAAGACACTGAGCCTGTCGGTTAGAAAAGTCGGCGGTTCAAATCCCTAGTACCGATCTCCTGCATAAGCAGGGGGTTGGACTAGAAGACCTCCAAGGTCCCTTCCCACTCCGTTGCCGTTAAACATTGAGCCCAAACTTTCTGTTGTTCTGTTGTTGGGTGAAGAAGAAAAGAGAGACAGAGGTGCTGAAAGTCCCTGGTTTTATGCCCTCTCGGGCCTTTGATCTTCATCTTGTCTTGGGTTATCAGATTCCCATGGGAGCCATGCAAGGTCAACACTCTAGGCTGTGCTTTGGGTTGAGCTCTCAGATGCCATGTGGGGAGTTGGGTAAAGGGCCAATATCATCATGCCTTAATCCCATCTGGAGCTGAAGGGGAGAACTCTTTATTATGTAAAGTGGACTAGCTCAGGCTTTAATGGCCCATTGACAAAGTGGGGATGGGCAGGAAGCTGCAGGCAGCTACTCTGTCTTTTAAAACACGTTTCTTCCTTTTCACATCCAGAGAAATATTCTGCCTTTTCAATATTTCCTAGGATATTTCATTTTTTTTTCTTCCTGGGAGAGGGCTGGGTGATAACTTCCTACAGTTGCAACCTGTACAAAGGTTTGCGATTAAAAAAAACAGAAAACAGACAACGTGACCCTTTCTGGAGGAAGATGAAGAAGGTCCAAACGTCCATCTCCAAAGGTTACAGGTGGTCATACTGTACTTTTTCCTCCCACCTAGCAACCCATTGCACCTGTCCTCCCTGAGATAGCTCCCACGCTTCCTCCTCCAGGGTTAATAAGAAACCTTCCTGACTAGGTATCCCGCAGAGCCCAAGCAGAAGAGACCAGACAGGTAATGGCTTGATTTTTTTCTCTCTCTCTCCCCCCTTTCATTTAAGGACTCCAAAATCATCTCCCTGGATAATTCTGCATTGCAGGTGAAGAGGTGAACTACGAGAGTTGAACTCTGCTAAGAGGCTCTCTTCTAGCCTTGAATTGAATTGAATTTATTTCATTTATATGCTGCCCTTTTCCCCCCGAAGGGGACTCAGGGCAGCTCACAATCCAAGTCAAGGGAAGGGGTACAAATAAGGAATAAAAAAGACGAACAAAACAATACACAATTTAAAAGCACACAACAACCTGGAATTGGTCAGAAGAATCCATAACTCAACCTGTTTAAAATATGGCTTGCTTTTTTTTAAAAAATTCTTCGCACTCGGGCTTGTGAAGAACTGGTAGGTTTGGTTCAGGCAGTGGTGTGTAAGCAGTCCTGGAGGTTGAGTGAATCGTGGTTTATTTCATCTTTTGAACGTAAGATCCTGTAGAGATTCTCCGTCAAAAAGGGGCTTTTTTTTTTCAAGAGGCAACTGGACTCTCTGTTTTTTTTTCCTTTTGAAGGCTTTTCGCTTCTCATCCAAGGAGCTTCTTCAGCTCTGACTGGATGGTGGGGAAGGGAAGGGTTTATACTCCTTGCAGACAGCTGGTCCTTTGCATCCTTTAAGAGGGTCGTTGAGGCCACTTGGAGGTTTATCTGTGTCTTCTTTAAAGACGTTTCACTTCTCAACCAAGAAGCTTCTTCAGCTCTGACTGGATGGTGGGGAAGGGAAGGATTTATATTCCTTGCAGACAGCTGGACATTTGCATCCTTTTAAGAGGGTCGTTGAGGCCACTTGGAGGTTCATCTGTGTCTTCTTTAAAGATGTTTCACTTCTCATCCAGGAAGCTTCTTCAGCTCTGACTGGATGGTGGGGAAGGGAAGGATTTATATTCCTTGCAGACAGCTGGACATTTGCATCCTTTTAAGAGGGTCGTTGAGGCCACTTGGAGGTTCATCTGTGTCTTCTTTAAAGATGTTTCACTTCTCATCCAGGAAGCTTCTTTAGCTCTGACTGGATGGTGGGGAAGGGAAGGGTTTATACTCCTTGCAGACAGCTGGTCCTTTGCATCCTTTAAGAGGGTCGTTGAGGCCACTTGGAGGTTCATCTGTGTCTTCTTTAAAGATGTTTCACTTCTCAACCAAGGAGCTTCTTCAGCTCTGACTGGATGGTGAGGAATGGAAGGATTTATATTCCTTGCAGACAGCTGGACATTTGCATCCTTTTAAGAGGGTCGTTGAGGCCACTTGGAGGTTCATCTGTGCCTTCTTTAAAGATGTTTCACTTCTCATCCAGGAAGCTTCTTCAGCTCTGACTGGATGGTGAGGAATGGAAGGATTTATATTCCTTGCAGACAGCTGGACATTTGCATCCTTTTAAGAGGGTCGTTGAGGCCACTTGGAGGTTTATCTGTGTCTTCTTTAAAGACGTTTCACTTCTCAACCAAGAAGCTTCTTCAGCTCTGACTGGATGGTGGGGAAGGGAAGGATTGATATTCCTTGCAGACAAAGCTGGTCATTTGCATCCTTTTAAGAGGGTCGTTGAGGCCACTTGGAGGTTTATCTGTGTCTTCTTTAAAGATGTTTCACTTCTCAACCAAGGAGCTTCTTCAGCTCTGACTGGATGGTGAGGAATGGAAGGATTTATATTCCTTGCAGACAGCTGGACATTTGCATCCTTTTAGAGGGTCGTTGAGGCCACTTGGAGGTTCATCTGTGTCTTCTTTAAAGATGTTTCACTTCTCAACCAAGGAGCTTCTTCAGCTCTGACTGGATGGTGAGGAATGGAAGGATTTATATTCCTTGCAGACAGCTGGACATTTGCATCCTTTTAAGAGGGTCGTTGAGGCCACTTGGAGGTTTATCTGTGACTTCTTTAAAGATGTTTCACTTCTCAACCAAGGAGCTTCTTCAGCTCTGACTGGATGGTGGGGAGCGGAAGGATTTATATTCCTTGCAGACAGCTGGACATTTGCATCCTTTTAAGAGGGTCGTTGAGGCCACTTGGAGGTTCATCTGTGTCTTCTTTAAAGATGTTTCACTTCTCAACCAAGGAGCTTCTTCAGCTCTGACTGGATGGTGAGGAATGGAAGGATTTATATTCCTTGCAGACAGCTGGACATTTGCATCCTTTTAAGAGGGTCGTTGAGGCCACTTGGAGGTTTATCTGTGCCTTCTTTAAAGATGTTTCACTTCTCATCCAGGAAGCTTCTTTAGCTCTGACTGGATGGTGAGGAATGGAAGGATTTATATTCCTTGCAGACAGCTGGACATTTGCATCCTTTTAAGAGGGTCGTTGAGGCCACTTGGAGGTTTATCTGTGCCTTCTTTAAAGATGTTTCACTTCTCATCCAGGAAGCTTCTTTAGCTCTGACTGGATGGTGGGGAAGGGAAGGATTTATATTCCTTGCATACAGCTGGTTCATTTGCATCCTTTTAAGAGGGTCGTTGAGGCCACTTGGAGGTTTATCTGTGCCTTCTTTAAAGATGTTTCACTTCTCATCCAGGAAGCTTCTTTAGCTCTGACTGGATGGTGAGGAATGGAAGGATTTATATTCCTTGCAGACAGCTGGACATTTGCATCCTTTTAGAGGGTCGTTGAGGCCACTTGGAGGTTCATCTGTGTCTTCTTTAAAGATGTTTCACTTCTCAACCAAGGAGCTTCTTCAGCTCTGACTGGATGGTGAGGAATGGAAGGATTTATATTCCTTGCAGACAGCTGGACATTTGCATCCTTTTAAGAGGGTCGTTGAGGCCACTTGGAGGTTTATCTGTGCCTTCTTTAAAGATGTTTCACTTCTCATCCAGGAAGCTTCTTTAGCTCTGACTGGATGGTGGGGAAGGGAAGGATTTATATTCCTTGCATACAGCTGGTTCATTTGCATCCTTTTAAGAGGGTCGTTGAGGCCACTTGGAGGTTTATCTGTGCCTTCTTTAAAGATGTTTCACTTCTCATCCAGGAAGCTTCTTTAGCTCTGACTGGATGGTGAGGAATGGAAGGATTTATATTCCTTGCAGACAGCTGGACATTTGCATCCTTTTAAGAGGGTCGTTGAGGCCACTTGGAGGTTTATCTGTGCCTTCTTTAAAGATGTTTCACTTCTCATCCAGGAAGCTTCTTTAGCTCTGACTGGATGGTGGGGAAGGGAAGGATTTATATTCCTTGCATACAGCTGGTTCATTTGCATCCTTTTAAGAGGGTCGTTGAGGCCACTTGGAGGTTTATCTGTGCCTTCTTTAAAGATGTTTCACTTCTCATCCAGGAAGCTTCTTTAGCTCTGACTGGATGGTGAGGAATGGAAGGATTTATATTCCTTGCAGACAGCTGGACATTTGCATCCTTTTAGAGGGTCGTTGAGGCCACTTGGAGGTTCATCTGTGTCTTCTTTAAAGATGTTTCACTTCTCAACCAAGGAGCTTCTTCAGCTCTGACTGGATGGTGAGGAATGGAAGGATTTATATTCCTTGCAGACAGCTGGACATTTGCATCCTTTTAAGAGGGTCGTTGAGGCCACTTGGAGGTTTATCTGTGCCTTCTTTAAAGATGTTTCACTTCTCATCCAGGAAGCTTCTTTAGCTCTGACTGGATGGTGGGGAAGGGAAGGATTTATATTCCTTGCATACAGCTGGTTCATTTGCATCCTTTTAAGAGGGTCGTTGAGGCCACTTGGAGGTTTATCTGTGCCTTCTTTAAAGATGTTTCACTTCTCATCCAGGAAGCTTCTTTAGCTCTGACTGGATGGTGAGGAATGGAAGGATTTATATTCCTTGCAGACAGCTGGACATTTGCATCCTTTTAAGAGGGTCGTTGAGGCCACTTGGAGGTTCATCTGTGCCTTCTTTAAAGATGTTTCACTTCTCATCCAGGAAGCTTCTTTAGCTCTGACTGGATGGTGAGGAATGGAAGGATTTATATTCCTTGCAGACAGCTGGACATTTGCATCCTTTTAAGAGGGTCGTTGAGGCCACTTGGAGGTTTATCTGTGCCTTCTTTAAAGATGTTTCACTTCTCATCCAGGAAGCTTCTTTAGCTCTGACTGGATGGTGGGGAAGGGAAGGATTTATATTCCTTGCATACAGCTGGTTCATTTGCATCCTTTTAGAGGGTCGTTGAGGCCACTTGGAGGTTCATCTGTGTCTTCTTTAAAGATGTTTCACTTCTCAACCAAGGAGCTTCTTCAGCTCTGACTGGATGGTGGGGAGCGGAAGGATTTATATTCCTTGCAGACAGCTGGACATTTGCATCCTTTTAAGAGGGTCGTTGAGGCCACTTGGAGGTTCATCTGTGCCTTCTTTAAAGATGTTTCACTTCTCATCCAGGAAGCTTCTTCAGCTCTGACTGGATGGTGAGGAATGGAAGGATTTATATTCCTTGCAGACAGCTGGACATTTGCATCCTTTTAAGAGGGTCGTTGAGGCCACTTGGAGGTTTATCTGTGTCTTCTTTAAAGACGTTTCACTTCTCAACCAAGAAGCTTCTTCAGCTCTGACTGGATGGTGGGGAAGGGAAGGATTGATAGTCCTTGCAGACAGCTGGTCATTTGCATCCTTTAAGAGGGTCATTGAGGCCACTCGGAGGTTTATCTGTGTCTTCTTTAAAGATGTTTCACTTCTCATCCAAGAAGCTTCTTCAGCTCTGACTGGATGGTGGGGAAGGGAAGGATTGACAGTCCTTGCAGACAGCTGGTCATTTGCATCCTTTTAAGAGGGTCGTTGAGGCCACTCGGAGGTTTATCTGTGTCTTCTTTAAAGATGTTTCACTTCTCAACCAAGAAGCTTCTTCAGCTCTGACTGGATGGTGGGGAAGGGAAGGATTGATAGTCCTTGCAGACAGCTGGTCATTTGCATCCTTTTAAGAGGGCCGTTGAGGCCACTTGGAGGTTTATCTGTGTCTTCTTTAAAGATGTTTCACTTCTCAACCAAGGAGCTTCTTCAGCTCTGACTGGATGGTGGGGAATGGAAGGATTTATATTCCTTACAGACAGCAGATCATTTGCATCCTTTTAAGAGGTTCATTGAGGCCACTTGGAGGTTTATCTGTGTCTTCTTTAAAGATGTTTCACTTCTCATCCAAGGAGCTTCTTCAGCTCTGACTGGATGGTGGGGAAGGGAAGGATTGATACTCCTTGCAGACAGCTGGACGTTTGCATCCTTTTAGACCACAAGGGCCCAAACTGCATGTGTGTGCATGCCCAAAAGGAAAGGACACACCTTTCAGTTTTGGCATGTGAGCGCACACGGTTGGAGGGGAAACAGAAGCTCCCGAAAGAAACGCCACGGAGCTGTGACCTGGGGCGATGGCGCGCATG
This sequence comes from Thamnophis elegans, assembly GCF_009769535.1. Taxonomy (NCBI): domain Eukaryota; kingdom Metazoa; phylum Chordata; class Lepidosauria; order Squamata; family Natricidae; genus Thamnophis; species Thamnophis elegans. Next base: position 98,373,853 of record NC_045545.1, on the reverse strand, counting down.
CCAGCAAAGAGGGCTCTGCGTGCCACCTCTGCCACGCGTGCCACAGGTTTGCCACCACAGAGCCACAGGGTCCCTTCCAACTCTGTTAATCTGTTCAATCCTGCACCGGTCTTACTGCAGGGATTCTCGGTGAGCTGCATGCCTCGTTGGACCTGAAGATGCTGCTGTGGCTTCTTTTCCTCACCATTTTCACGTCTCATGTGATATATCTCAACAGTCGGAAGTTCGGGAAAACCGCGAAACCCGAAATAGACCAGGAAGAGCTGGAATATGGTGGGTATCTCTCCTTTCAGCTCCTCAAAAGATAGAATAGGTTGGGATAGGATAGCATAGCATAGCAGAGTTGGAAGGGAACATGGAGGTCTTCTAGTCCAACCCCCTGCCTAGGCAGGAAACCCTATACTGTTCCAGACAAATGGCTATCCAACATCTTCTTAAAGACTTCCAGTGTTGGGGCATTCACAACTTCTGGAGGCAACTTCTGTTCCACTGATTAATTGTTCCAACTGTCAGGAAATTTCTCCTTAGTTCTAAGTTGCTTCTCTCCTTGATTAGCTTCCACCCATTGCTTCTTGTTCTGCCCCCAGGTGCCTTGGAGAATAGTTTGACTCCCTCTTCTTTGGGGCAACCCCTGAGAGATTGGAAGGTGTGGTCTTAGTACCTCCCTTGATCCCTCTGTTAATGCAACTGAGTATTGCATTGGCTTTTTTGGCTGCAACTGCATATTTAGCTGGTTGTCCGCTAAGACTCCAAGATCCCTCTCATAGTCACTGCTATTAAACCTGGTTTCACCCACCCTGTATGCGTATTTTTGGTTTTTCCCACCTAAGTGTAAGACTTTTACTTTTCTATGCACCGAATTTCCTTGTGTTAGATACAACAGGATTAGGAGTCCATCATTCCTGCTGTTTTCTTTTGAACCCAGCGCCGATGATCGTAACCCTTGTCGACTCTTTGCAGTGAAGACCGTGGTGATGGAGATGCTCCTGTCGCAACTGAGGAAGGAGCAGCAAATTCAAGATCAAGGCCCGTTGGGAGACGTTGTAGAAGGACGGCCAGAGCCTGGGGCCCAAGTGAGAAGAGGACTTCTCCTAGAGTTGCTATGTAAACAGAAACACTCTAAGTCAGTTCCCACACCCCACAACCGAAGTCTGTTAACCCTGATCTAGCCCCAGAGTCATACTAACCAGGGGTCTCCAACCTTGGCTACTTTAAGCTGCGGGAAGTTTTAAAACCCACCCCTCTGCTAGAAAAATGAAATATCCTGGGGAATGTTGAAAAAAGGCAGAATATTATGATTTCCCTGGATCAGAAATGGAGAAACATCTTTTTAGGCAGGAAACAGACTCCCTCCTAATAGCCCCCTCCTTTGTCAATGGGCCATTAAAGGGCCTGAGCCAGTCTATTCTACATAACAAATATATCCCCTTTCAGCTCCAGGATGATGGGATTAAGGCATGATGGCAAACATGGATTCAAAACACAGCCTAGAGAGTTGCCCCTGCATGGCTCCCATGGGAGTCTGACAACCAATCAGAATACAAGCTGAAGATCAAAGGCCAGAGAGGGCATAAAACCTGGGATTTTCATCATCTCTGCTTCTCTCTCCTTCTTCATCCAACATCTGGAAGCATGTGTGATCCCCCTTTTCTGTCCAGGAGCTCAAGCCATGGGATCCTGTCCACCATTAAAACCATCTTTCCAAGCAGCCTCCATGTTTCCAGTGTCTTTTTCCCCACTTGGAACTGGTCCTTCAGATCTCCTAATAGTGTCTCCATCCATCCATCGTCCCTCAGTCTCACTGCTAGTCATCCTCTCCTTCCTTCCTTTCATCTTGGCCAACATTTACGGCTTTCTCCAGAGATCTGGGTCTTCAGATTGATTGGTTGATTATTTCCCACCGTTGAATCTTAGAAATCACTTAGATTTTCTCCAAGGCAGATTCTCCAAGACAATCCGACTTCAACCAAGTCTTCTAATGGTGCTCAGATCACCACTGTAACTGATTCCATCCACCTTGGTCATCTTCTTCTTCTCTTCCCTTCCATTTGCCAAGCATTATGGACTTCTCAAAGACACTTGGTTCTGACATTGATTAGGTACAATTACAATAGCAGAGTTGGAAGGGACCTTGGAGGTCTTCTAGTCCAACCCCCTGCCTAGGCAGGAAACCCTATATTGTTTCAGACAGATGGCTATCCAACATCTTCTTAAAGACTTCCAGTGTTGGGGCATTCACAACTTCTGGAGACAACTTCTGTTCCACTGATTGATTGTTCTTAACTGTCAGGAAATTCCTCCTTAGTTCTAAGTTGCTTCCTTTCCTTGATTAGTTTCCACCCATTTCTTCTTGTTCTACCTTCAGGTGCCTTGGAGAATAGTTTGACTCCCGCTTTTTTGTGGCAGCCCCTGAGATATTGGAACGCTGCTATCATGTCTCCCCTAGTCCTTCTTTTCATTAAACTAGACATACCCTGGAAGGAGGATCCAACGTCGCGACAATACATCGTGCGGTCTTGACAGTCTGAGACTGCCGTTGACACTTTTGCCACTGGACGGTCCAGCAGGACCTAAACCGTCCCGTAGAGACGGTGAACAGGAAGACAAAGCCTTGCTGGTCTCAGGGACATCGCAAAGTCCCTGATTGACCCAAGGGAAGCACTTCAAGCCAGTGGCAAACAGGCAGCCCCCAGGTTGACGAAGTCGGAGACAGCTCCGCAGGGAAGGAAGTGAAAGTGAGTCCATCAGGTGAGGATTTTTTTTATTCTGAGAAAGATTGCCCAAAGAAACTTTTTTTTACTTTTTTTTTACTTTTAAAAAAAAAGATAAATTAGTCCTTGAATAAAGCAGCGAATTTAATTCTTATTGGACTGCCTTGGAAAGTTTTTGCTTTTTCTTGTAACAATATTTTGTGGATTGAAGTGACCGTAACGTTTCCTGTTTCTCCGCTTGACGTGAATGGATTGATTTTTTTCCCCTCTATTTTTTATCACCTTGTTTTTTGGCTTGAATTAAAACCCTCTCTTTATTTTAACAAATTCTTCCTACCATTTGTTATTAAATTCCATCAAAGACAATTAAAGGTTCCATTGTTTTCCAGGTTCCATGTTTTCCACAAGCTTGAGACAAGTATGAAAAAGTCGAAATCTGCCATTTGGAAGCCAGAGTCTGGAGTTCTTTTTTGAAACAATGTATCCTTTTGTTCATTCCTCTTTGATCTTAATGACTTTGTAACTGAAGGGTTTGCAACTTGCTTACAAAATCTGATAGAGTCAAGGGCACGAATTGTTTTTTGCAGATGCTCTTGGAAAATATTTTGGTAAGAGAAGGAAAAGGAAAGAAAAAGATAGAACCCTTCTTCTTTGAAGAGTACTTTGAAGAACGTGCTTAAGTTAACTTAAAATATATATATACATACATACACACACACACACACACACACACACAAAAGAGGCTTGGAAGGCTAGAGTGGCAGTGGCTATCAGACTCTTTTTTTCTTTTTTCCTCCTCCTTTTTGGGGGGGGGGGGGGAATGGATCAATATCCAGATTAGGAAACCTTAAAATTCTGAAATATCCTGGCTGGAATTCAAAATATTCTGGAAGGTCGTAAAACGGGGCAAAAGGCAATGGTCCACTTAGCAACAGAAATTCTGGGCTCAACTGTGGTTGTACGTCGAGGACTCCTTGTATCCAGAACTCTGAAAATCTGGGTTGACGTATCCAAAGCAAAAGTAAAGAACGAGAATGCTTTATTTTAGAAAAGACGACTTTATTTCGGCTTTTAGACTGTGATTTCTGTAAAAATACAAAACCCTTCAAAAATACCTCACTTTTATTCCGAACTATGTATTTAAAAAAATATACGTACTTGGCAGTCCGCTCCTCGTTAAGAGGCTTCAATGCTAATTAATTCTGAAGATACAAAATCATGTTACGGATCCCAGGAAATTCAGAGTTAGGCTTCGTAGACTTCAAGCGGAGGGGATGGAGATTAAATACAATCTGGAAAAAGTTAAACCAAAACCTGCCAAATGTTAATCCCTGATGACGGTGAATTAAATCGTCTTCTGTTTGCCACTCGCTGAGCTCCAGAACGTTTTGGGGGAACTGATTGTGCCGGGCGTAAAATACTTGTGCGCTAAAGGCGGCACCAGTCCAGACATTCGTTCTGAGGTAAGGCGGCTGCGAGAAGGGAAGGAGGGAAGTCAAATGTATTCAGAGAATTCCTTGATTCAAGCAGAGAAGGGAAAAAATATGGGATTTCCCAAGAAGTTGCTCTTCTTCTCCCAGCTCAGAATATTTTTAGGGGGGAAAAAAAATAAACACAGCACCGAGATGATTCTGCAGAACTGATCAGCTGCAGCTCTGCTTCCAATGAGGCTTTGCACAAAGCCCAGTTGGGCCTCCCCGAGACCCCCGAAGCCCATCGTCCTCCGTGGGTTATAATTCATCCCGCAGCTGAGGGGGGTAGTCCATGCCGAAAAAGGAAGACGGCCTCCGGTGCACGTCCCTCTCCCGTTTCACGAAGGCGGTGAAGGAAGAAACGCAGTTGCCGATAAAATGGTCGGCCTGGCCCAGGATGTACAGGTCTATCTGGGCCACTTCGGGCTGCAAATGGACCACTTTTACCTGCGATGAGAAAACAGCCACAATGCGTTGTCTTTAAATTTTATTTATACCCCTCTTTTCTTACTTTTTATAAATAACTCGGTGCTCAATATATCTCAGACAATTTCCTCCTCTCATTTGCAACCACCAGAACCACCCTGTGAGGTAGGCTGGGCTGAGTGACTGGCCCCAAAGTCACCCAGCTGCCTTTCGTGCCTCAGGCGGGACTAGAACTCCCCGTCTCCTGGTGATTGGCCCAAAGTCACCCAGGCGGTTTTCATACCTAAGGCAGGACTAGAACTCCCCATCTCCTGGTGATTGGGCCAAAGTCACCCAGCTGGTTTTCATGCCTAAGGCAGGACTAGAACTCTCCGTCTCCTGGTGATTGGGCCAAAGTCACCCAGCCAGCTTTCATGCATAATGCGGAACTAGAACTCCCCATCACCTGATGATTGGCCCAAAGTCACCCAGCCGACTTTCATGCCTAAGGCAGGACTAGAACTCGCCATCTCCTGGTGATTGATGCAAAGTCACCCAGCGGGTTTTTGTGCCAAAAGTGAAACTAGAACTCGCTGTCTCCTAGTTTCTAGCCTGGACTATTAGCCATTTTTCTTGGAGATAAAGGACCACAAATAAACCACAAGTGTGAGGTATGGAGGTCCCCATCTGCTGATCCCTGGTGCTGTGTATACGATAATATTCATTTCCCCCCATTATAACTTCCTATAATGGCCAAACTATTTTTAATTTGAGTAACTATTTGGCTTCCCAATACCAAATGTGAAAGCTTTTTTTTTTCCTTATTGGAGTTTTATTTAGTCTCTTTTCCAAAGAATTATTTTGCCCCCAAAGTTTATGCTCTTAATAATTCATCCAAGATGAATGGGGAAAAGAAATTGTCATTTGTCTAGATGGTGTGTGGATGGATTTGCCCCTGGTTTTTACTTTTTAATTCTTTTCTCATTATTGTGTTGTTTTTCATGTTGTTATGTATACTGCCAGAAGTTCGGCTGCATCTAAATTACATTAAAATTAACTTTTGGGGCACGATCCGGACTCCAAATGCTGAGTTTTGTTTTTAGCTGACCTGGTACACCTCAACTTACAATGGTTTGGTTAGTGACCAAAGTTACAAAGGTGCTAAAAAAAAAGTGATTTATGACCATCGTTCACACTTATGACCGTTGCAGCGTCCCCAGGGTCACGTGATTGACATTCGGAAGCTTAACAACTGACTCATATTTATGACAGTGGCGGTCTCCTGTGACCTCCTTTTGCGACCTTCTGACGAGCCAAATCAATGGGGAGGCCGGAGTCACTGAACAAGTGCAGTGATCCACTTAACAATGGTGGCAAGAAAGGTCATAAAATGGGGCAAGACTCAGTTAACAAATGTCTCTCTTAGCCACATCAATTCTGGGCTCAATTGTGGTAGTAAATCGAGGACTACTTGTATACCATTGTCAACACTGGTGTCAGGTTTCCTAAAAATGCCCTAATTGATTCATGAGTATCGAGCCAAGTTTCAAAAGAAAGCCAGTCATTTATTAGGAGCACCATTTCGGCAAAACCGTATTGCAGTCAGATCTAAGCCTTATTTGAGTTATAGCTGAACTTTGGCCCTGTTCCTTCCCTCCCCTCAGTCTGTGTCAGAAATCACATTTCCCAATGAGGTGCACCCCTCCCAAGCCTGCTGCGATATAATCGGAGATCCGACTCTAGCCGAAGGTATGCGTGGAATGCCCCCCCCCTCATTATGGCAACTTTAGGAGTTGACAACTGGTAGAGAGAAGCAGAATTTCCTTCGATTGGAGGCGGAGATTACCTTCTCTTCGAAAAGTTGCTGTATCTCTTTGGTGTAGGGCTCCGAGTCGGTGGCCACGTATACAGCTTTGGCCTCTATCTTCTCCACCCACAGTTTCAGGGCCCGCTTGATCTCTTTCAGATCCGGCAAACACATATCCATGGTCAGGGGTGCGGCGGTGTTGCGATCGTAGCCCACACACTGAGGCGACGCCATTAAATGCGACCCCGCAGAGTCCTCCTTCAGCAGGTTGCAGGCGTTTTTCTAACGGGAGACAGAACGAAGGGAAAAATATCAGCGCTGGTGAACAGTCTTTGTATCGATGTTATTAGAAATCCATGATTTCGTAGTTCCGTGACTTACGACACCCTCATTTAGCGACGGCACAGACCGTGCCAAAGGTGCTTTTTTTCAAGAGGCATCGGGACTTTGTTTTTTCCCCACAATTTTTTATTTTTTTAAATAAAAACAAATAAAATCATCCTCCATTACAAAATCGTAGAAAGGGCGTCAATTGGTTACACAGTGTTCGTGCATCCCTTCCACCACCATCACCTTTAATTCATATCAAATTATCTACTTTACATCACATATATTTATATATAATTGCTATCATCATACCTCATCCTTCATATGACTATAGTTGTCTTAACGTCCCTTTATAACATTCCAAAATTTAAAACAAAACCACATAGTGGCATTCCCTTATCTATTTTCAATATCATCCAATCACATTATTCCTTTATAACACATTCAAAATAAAAAAATTAATTATGTTAATAATTAATTAATAACAGAGTTTTTAAACCTCTTTTCTTAATCATTGTTTACAACTTTTATCCAATTTCCCTTTTATCCTGTCAATGCAAATTATTACATTATTAACATCATCAGTCATTTAGTTTGACTGTGTTTAACTTACTTTTTCCCCTTTTTTCACCATTTAAAAATTTATACCAATTTCACAAAGTTTTTAAACCTCTTTTCTTAATCATTGTTTACAATTTATATCCAATCTCCCTTTTATTCTGTCAATAGAAAACAGGGCAAGGGCACACATGCACGAGGCATGCAGGAGTGGGTGGGTCACACATGCATTGCATTATGGGTGCGTGGTGTGGTGTGTCACATGTGCTGGGGTGCGTACATGCCCACACTTTCAGCACGCAACAATAAAAAGGTTAGCCATCACAGCCCTCGACCATTCTGTCCAGTCTCTTTCTTCCTGATTCAATCTTTGGGCTTTTGGAATTAGTGTGGCCGCCAAAAACCAGCACAGTCACGGGGGACAGATTCTCTCTGTCGGTCACACCTACCCAGTCTGAACCCATGCGCAGATGAATCCCCACGTAGGGTCTGCTAAGGAGGGACTTGATGTAGAACTCTCCTTTCTCCACCATCTTATCGGACCAAACCACGTAACGCTGCAGGGGCCGGTGCTCTTCCAGGACAGGAAACTTTGCCGGGGCACCCGGGAGGGCGAGAACGGGATGCTCAGAGGGGGGAAACCTAGAAGAAAGAAAAACTTCATTATCTGTCCTTTCTCTCGATGACCAAAGGAAAAAAAAGAGCTTCCAGACTGGCTGAAAGTCTGAATCAAGTGGACAAGAGATCTCTGAAGCATGGGAATTTGTTTACCTTTAATATATAGAATACTTTATTGGCCGTGATTGGACAAAGAAATTGTGTCCCATTGTACATGAAAAGCACCAGGGTAATAATAATCACAATAAGGATACCAATAAGAGGGGGTTGTAGAGAAGAATGAGAAGGAAATCTCTTCGCTCTCTATAAAAATGGCTGTGTGTGGTGTGTGTGTGTGTGTGTGTGTTCCTGCATTACTCTGGAACGCCTCGAGCAATTTCAGCCAAACTTGGTGCACAGATGACTTTCTCTCTGGAAACAAATACTGTGGGGGTAAGACACCCCTAACACTCCTCGGGGGGGAGGTGTTCTGTTAAGATACAGCCTGTTGTGCCTTAAAATGGCTTCTACCGTACTGCCCTAAAATGGCTTCTGCTGTACAGCGCTCGTGGGGTTGCCATGGTAACGGCTTCACAGTACTCCACAAGGGGGCTCCCCTCTGGTAAGGGGGAAAAATCCAACATTAGAAATTGAGGCGACATTCATGGAAGGAGGGTTGGGGGTAAATAAATACCTTGCAAGTGCCAGGCTATCGGTTATCAGCTAGTAATAATAATACAACCACAGAACATGGGTAAATATACTTAGACATAAAATAACACTGTGAGGCTTAAGTGTTCAGCAAAGTGATTGGGGGGGGGGGGGGAGAAATTGCCTTTGTGTCTAATTGCCTTCCAGTGCTGTCCCGAGGGGGGAGGGGGATGTTGAAACAATTTATATCCAGGATGGGAAGGGTCTGTATATATTTTCTCAGCCCCTTTTTGACCGGTGCCGTATTAAACATATATGCCACTCATATCTCACTAACAAGTGATTCTAGGTGGCTTAAAAGAGAGGTACAAAGATTAAGACATTAAATATTAAATAAAAGAGAGTTAAACCAGTTAAAAAGCAGGGGACTATGGGATGGAGGTGGGCTTTTCTTCCTACCGTGTTTCCCTGAAATTATGACATGTCCTGATAATAAGGCCACATTTTTCTGGTGGGCAAAAATATAAGCCCTCCCGCGCAAATAAGCCCCCTGGACAACCCCTCACCTCTGGCCAGGCAGAGCGCCGCTCACCAACTTAGCGGTATCCCAAAGGTGCCAAGCCGTGGGAACCGGGGGGGGGGGGAGGCAAAGGTGATTGCGTTGCTTAGTGCCTTCAGCATACCGCTAGGTTGGTGAGTGGCTCTGTGCCCAGCTGAAGAGGGGGGGTTGCCGGGCGGCTGCTCTGTTGTGAGCGGGCTCCCAAAGAGCCAGGCACAGCCTCATGGGCGAATGGCTGTCGCAGCACCGCAGCCATGAAGCGACCACACTCATGAGCAGCCACCCGGCAAACCCCCTTTCCAGCCGGGCGCAGCGCCATTCACTGACCTAGGGGTATCGCCAAGCTGCGCGAGCGCCTGTTCGCCGCCGCCCAGCTCCTGCGGCTTGGCGCCTTCGAAATGGCAGTAAATGGCGCTCTGCACGGCTGGAGGGGGAGTTGCGCGAGCGGCTGTTCCACTATCGCTCACGCACCTGCGTCGAATTTAAGCTATTTTGGACAGTGAGTTATCCTTTTTTTAAAATTGTCTTCTATGGATGGAAGTTTTGCAAACTCTTCCTACTTTTTAAAGTGAAAATATTGGTTTTTCTTCTACTACTTTTTTTCCCTTATTTTTTATTTTATTTTATTTTCAAAACAAAGACAACACATAAAATCTTCCTTTTTTACATACTGTAGAAAGTGTATCAGTTGGTTTCAAAAGACTTTCGTGGATCTCTTCCACAGTCATCAAGCATAATTCATATTAACTGAAGTATTTTAACTCAGATATTTATACATATTACCATCATTATACCTCCATTTAACTACAATTGTTTAATTGTTATCCCTCCTTCCTTCCTTCCCTCCCTCCTTTCTTTTCTCCTTCTCTCCTGCGTCTCCCCCTTCCTTTCCTCCTTCCTTCCCCCCTTCCTTCTCTCCTACATTCCCTCCTTCCTTCCCTCCTTTCTTCTTTCCTTCCTTCCCTCCTTTCTTCTCTCCTTCCTTCCCTCCCTCCTTCCTACCCCTTTCTTCTCTTTCTTCTCTCCTTCCTTCCTTCCTCCTCTCCTTTCCCTTCTCTTCTTCCTCTTCCTCCCCTTTACCTTTCCCCTCTTCTTCCCATTCCTCCCCTCTTTCCTACTCTTACATTCCCTCCCATTCTTCCTCTGCCTTTCCCTTTCTCCTATTCCTCTCCTTTATCCTCTCCTTCCTATCTTTCCTTCTACTCCTCCCTCCATCCACTCTATCCGTTGTTGTGTTTACATATTCTCTTCTTTTTTTTAACCTATGGATTAAATCTTTTTTTTTATTTTCACAATACTGGCTTGGATGAGTTTCTTTTTCTTTCGTTCTATTGAAGAGCCTTGTTTCTTTTAAGCTTGAAATATAAAGAGGATATAAAAGGAATATAAAGAGAGCAGTAACATCAGAGGGAAAAGAAGTTACACTGCCACTTGGAGGTTGGAGGCTGAGTTCCGGAAATATTTTTCTCTCTCTTTTCTTTGATCATTTTGACCTTGGACTTCAAAGGTTTTAGCTTGCAAAGAGATAAGATGGGTTTTTTTTATGCAGGTGCCCTTTGGCAGCGAGAGAGAAGTGAAAAACAAAGCTTTGTTTTCCAACTAGAGTGGCAGTGTTTATAAATTGGACAATGACACAATACCAAGAAGAAGCCATAACATTACAACAGATTATGTTTGAAATTCAACAATTATTAGAAACATCAGAGAGAATTGAGAAGAAATTGGAAAATATAGCTGGTAATATAACAGAATTTGATGAAGATAGCCAGCTAATGGAAAAAAATGGAGGTTAGAGTCTCAAAAACCCAAGGGAAAAATGAACAAAGAGGCAAGATAACTGTGGATGTATTGACAGTGATCTGTGCGTGGTTGGAAATGGAAAGAATGGAACATGGAAAGGGAAGAGAGATGGAAAGGAGCTATACCCCAGATTTCAAGGTATAGAAGAAGAAAAAAGAGAAGAATTGATGGATTTAAGGAGAGGAACTTTGACAAAAGAACTATTGATAACCAAAGATAAGCTGATTAAAGAAGCTGATGGAGGGTTTCGAGAATTTTTAAGACATGCAACAAGCAACAAGGTGCGAAGAGAAGTCCACACAAAGTTGATTAAGGAAATAACCAGATTAATCCCACATAAGGCAAAAGAAATAAGACTGTACTGCTACTGGAAAGACACAGGTTGAGACATGAAAACTATTAACAAAATACTAGCTAAATAGTTAAAATTAGAGCATTATGTTAAAAATGAAGTGATAATGGATATAGCTAGGTAATTGATAATGATATAATGTATACATATGTATTGGTTTGACAAGAGAAAATTTGGTATAAATTTTTAAATGGTGACCATGAAAGGAAGTTTAGAAATGTTGTTATGTATGAAAGCCTATAATATTGAAATTGGATATAAATTGTAAACAGTGATTAAGAAAGGAGGTTTAGAAACTTTGTTATCAAACATAATTAATTTTTATTTAGAACGTTTCACAAAGATAGAATGTTGTTGGATGATATTGAAAATAGACAATGGAATGCCATTATGTGGTTTTGCTTTGAATTTTGGAATATTTGTTATAAAGGGATGTTAAAACTATAGTCATATGAAGGATGAGGTATGATGATAGTAATATATATATAAATATATTTGATGTAAAATATATAATTTGATATGGATTATAGGTAATGACTGTGGAAGGGATGCACGAACGTTCTTTGTAACCAATTGACATACTTTTTATAATCTGTAATGGAATAAGTTTTTATGGTGTTTGTTGTGTGTGTCTTGTGTCTATTCAAAAAAATAATAAAAAAACAAGACCAGCATATCTATCTATCTATCTATCTATCTATCTATCTATCTATCTATCTATCTATCTATCTATCTATCTATCATCGGTTCCACCACAAATGCGTGAACGACAAAAGCGCGCCTGACTAAACCGCGCCGACAAAACCGCGCCGACGAATGCGCGCTGAAGTGCGCCGACAACAGCACGCTGACAGAAGCGCACTGTAACCCTAACCCTAAACCAAACCCTAAACCTAACCCTAACCTTAACTTAAATCGCGCTTCTGTCGGCGCGCTTTTGACATCGCAGTTTTAGCGCCGCGGTTTTGTCGGCACGCTTTTGACGTTCGCGCATTTGTCGGGTCACGCTATCTATCTATCTATCTATCTATCTATCTATCTATCTATCTATCTATCTATCATCTATCTATCTATCTATAGATATATATAGATACACACACACACACACACACACACATATATATATATATATGTTGCATTTGTGCTGATAAATAAAGGGAGACTATATATATGTGTAGATTTTCACAGGTATAGGTCGGAGCTGCCGTCTTTGGAATGATTGGTTGTGTGGCTGTATCAGGATTGGTAGATTGGTGTTGATTGGTGCTGGCTGTGTGTCCGTTGTTGTTTCGTGTTGTAACAGCCTGGGTGGTGAATGGGGCTCATTCGTGTACCAGGGCTGGTTTCCAGATGTCTGGTAGGCGGGAATAAATATGTAACATTTATTCAGGGAGGAGGGGCAGGATGTGCACCTCTCTACTCTCACTAAAATGCAATTGTCGACCCAGGATCCTGCCCCGTGAGCAATTCCCAACTTTGCTACCTTCGGTTCCAGCTGTCCTTGTAAAAGGCGCTGAAGGAGAGGCCTCCGAATATCTCCGACCTATCGAACTCCACCGCAAATTGATCCCAGAAAGGCCCAAAGGGATTCCCGTCCTGCAGAGGGAAACAAATGGGAGGTTGAAAAAGGAGTGACAGGGACGGGGTTTCAGGAGGCAAAAAATGCTGTATTCAGTGTATAAGATGCGCCCAGATTTTCAGCCTCTTTTTTGAGGGAAAAAAGGTGTGTCATACTCTGAAAAATACGAGAATTACTACCAAACTTAAAGTATTGACTACAATGTAAATATAATGGTGATATGAACGATTAATATTATTACAAGTGTTAGTACTACTGTTAATGTTGTTAGAGAAGGTAGAATGGATAGGAAGGCAATGGAGAACTACAAAGGCTAAACATAAATGCCGATACACAAGGCTGTATAATTATTTATATTCTTATTGTTATGTATGTCTTGTTTTTTTCTTTTTTTCTTCTTGTTGTGTTTTTGTTTTTAAAGGTACAAATGTTTAGTAAAAACTATTTTTTTTAAAAAAGATAGTTCTTAACTCCCCACCATTCATTTAGTACAGTGTTTCTCAACCTTGGCCACTTGAAGATGTCTGGACTTCAACTCCCAGAAATTCACAAGGCAACGTGAAATTGTCAAGAGCAAAGGCCATCTTATTATTATTATTTTTAATGAGATATCTTATTTAAGTTGACTGGGGGAATGCAGCAGCAGACATAATATATCTTAAAACAGTGTTTCTCAACCTTGGCCACTTGAAGATGTCCGGACTTCAACTTCCAGAATTCCCCAGCCAGCATTCGCTGGCTGGGGAATTCTGGAAGTTGAAGTCCAGACATCTTCAAGTGGCCAAGGTTGAGAAACACTGATTTAGTACCAATGGCCTGTTTTCACACTTAAAAGCATTGTAGCATCCCTTTGGTCATGTGATCAAAATTCAAGTGCTTGGCAACTGACATGTACTTATGACAGTCGAAGCATCCTGAGGTCATGTGACCTTCCTCCGTAACTGTTCCACCTGGCTTCTGACAACTGCAGCGATTCGCTTAACAACTCTGGCACACAAGGTCATATCCTGGGGCACAGCTCACTCAACAATTGCCTTGTTTAGGAAATTTTGGCCTTTGTTGTGGTTGTTAAGTTGAAGACTACCTGTGTGGTTTGGGGCACAATGGCCAATCAAGAATCATCATTCTGAAACCAAGAATTACAGGCAGTCCTCGACTTACAACAGTTCATTGAAGCAACCGTTCGAAGTTATAACCGCACTGAGAAAAAAAGTGACTTATGATCGTTTTTCACAGTTACAACGTTTGCCGCATCCCCAGGGTCACGTGACAAAAATTCAGATGCTTGGCAACTGACCCATATTTATGACGGCTGCAGTGCCACAATTCCCATTTTGCGGCCTTCTGAGCAGCAAAGTCAATGGGGAAGCCGGATTCACTTCACAAGCAGGTTACTAACTTAGCAACTGCAGTGATTCACTTAACGTATTTTTCAGACTATAAGACGCACCAGAGTACAAGGTGCACCAAGATTAGGTAAATTTTTTTAAAAAAAGGTTTTGCAGTTGTTTTTTGTGAAAACCGGGGCATGCAGAGAGTTTGAGAGGCCTGCAAAGTGCTCCTGGGGGCTGGGAGGAGGGCAGAAATGAGCAAAAAACGGTCTGTTTTTTTGTGAAAATGGGCCCGTTTTTTGCCAAAAACAGGGCAGGCATAGCCTTTAGGAATGTAGAGTGCTCTTAGTGGCTGGGAAAGGCAAAAACAAGCAAAACATGGGCCATTTTTTTGTGAAAATGGGACATTCATAAGCTTTGGGAGGCTTGTAGAATGCTCCTGGGGGCTGGGGGCAAAAACTAGCAAAAAACGATATGTTTTGCAATTGTTTTTGCCCTCCCCAGCCCCCAGGAGCACTTTGCAGGCCTCCCAAACCCCCTGCACATCCATTTTTGCAAAGGGGGTGGGGTTCCAGGCAGCCAAAAATCCTGTATTCAGCGTATAAGACGCACCCAGATTTTCACCCTCTTTTTTTGGGGGGGGGGGGGAAGGTGCGTCTTATACTCTGGAAAACACGGTAGCTACTGTAGTAAGAAAGGTCATAAAATGGGGCAAAACTCCCTTAACAAATTTCTCACTTTGCAATGAAAATTCTGGGCTTCAATTGTGGTCGAGGACTCCTTACATTTATCTTCGTTTTTAAGTAGAAAAGTTCTTGAATTCCCCCAGATCCTCAGAAGTTGCAGGGGGTGGGTGGGGACAACTCCTACCTTCATGGGGCAAGTCCTTTTGTCAGGGCTCCTCTGAGCTGCCGCTTCGAAGCAATAGCCCCCCCTCTTGCCAGGGGGCCAGTGGGTGGGTGCCAGCTTCTCCATAAACTCCTCCAAGCTAATGACTCGGTGGTATTCCAGGAGTGGGGCCAGCTTGAAGTATTCTTGGTAAGGAACGTGTAGCTGCGATTAAAAGGATCCCACATTTACACAAATACACTGAATTATTAATTATTAACCATAGCAAACCCACGTCGTAGTGAAATAAAAAAAAAGATGACCCCTTCCTATTTTTGGAGGACAAAGGGGCAGGTTGGATACAGTCTTGAAATGAGTATTGGATCTTAAAAAGGGAGCTTGCAATGAACTTCACGGTTAGATCAGAGCCACTTAAGCTGGGAACCAGGAGTCGGGGAGTTCTAGTCCCGCCTTAGGTACAAAAGCCGAGTGAGTGACTTTGGGCCAGTCATCAGGAGACAGGGAGTTGTAGTCTCGCCTTAGGCATGAAAGCTGGCTGGATGACTTTGGGCCAATCACCAGGAGATGGTGAGTTCTAGTCCTGCCTTAGGCATGAAAGCTGGCTAGGTGACTTTGGGCCAATCACCAGGAGATGGTGAGTTCTAATTCCATTGTAGGCATGAAAGCCAGCTGGGTGATTGGATCAGTCACTCTCTCAGTCCAACCCATCTCACAGGGTGGTTGTAGTAAGGAAAATAGGAGGAAGGAGTAGTAGGTACGCTCACCACTTATTATTTATAAACAATAATTAAGATGGGATAAAAATCAATAACATATCAAAAGCTCTTGAGTCCTATCCAACCAACCACCTTTGGAGTGATGGGCAACTGTTGTGACTCAGCAGAAGCTTGCTGTGAGTTGTTTCGGGATGCAGGATAACGAGCAGCTGTTGCTCGTTAGAGTCGTCTCCTGGAAATAAAAGACTGATGGTGCCACGCCTTAGTTGCAGAAGTCAACGTTCGTCGTTCGTTAGTTCAGTTTCGTTCCTGTTCGAGTTAGTGATTCAAAGAGGCACTTGGATAAGTGATTTGCTTTCTGAAAACCTGGTTTGCTTTAAGACTTTTCTTTTTGCATTTGCTGTGTAACTTTTTGCCAGAGACTTTATCTATGTTTATTTTGGGCTCGCGGCCAGCTTGAGCCGGGACTGATAAAGATATTTCCTTTGACGTTTTGTCTGGCTGTCGTTTGTGAACGAGCGAAGAGGGGGGTCAGAACAGGCAACATATAAATTTAATAACATACGTACATTTGTGTAGGGCGGTCTGTGATGCCGGTACTCGATCCACGGAGGCACAGCTAACGTCCGATTCATCGTCTTAGCGAATGCCAAAGATCCAAGGAAATGATCTGCTTGATTCCCAAATCTCCCTTGGAACAAAACAGAAAGGATCATTTCTTACTCACTGGGCAAGGAAAGGGCAGCATTAAATCTAGACAGGCTTTTATGAAGAGCTTGACTGCTTTTTGAGTTCAACCACAAGGCTGAAATTACAGATACGGGAATCCTCAAAATTTCTGCTGCTAAGCGAGATGGTTGTTAAGTGAGTCTTGCCCCATTTTAGAACCTTTCCTGCTCCAGCTCTTAAGTGAATCACTGCAATTATTAAGTTAGCAACAGGTTGTTAAGTGAGTCTGCTTTGGCTGTCAGGTCAGAAGAGATAATTGTATCACCCCAGGACACTGCAACCACCTGTGTCCCAAGGTCCGGCTTAACGGCCCTCCCTTGTCAGGATTCCCAAGGTGCACAGGGATGATGGGAGTTGTAGTCCACAAGTTCATAAAAAGCCACAAGTCCAAGTCATAAAAGGCCCATGGTTCCCCACTCCTGCCCTAAAGCTTGGCTTAACTGCCCCCACTTGCCACCAGGACTCCAGGGGATGATGGGAGTTGTAGTCCACCAGTCATAAAAGGCCCATGGTTCCCCACTCCTGCCCTAAAGCCTGGCTTAACTGCCCCCACTTGCCACCAGGACTCCAGGGGATGATGGGAGTTGTAGTCCACCAGTCATAAAAGGCCCATGGTTCCCCACCTGTGCCCTAGATCCTGGCTTAATCGCCCTTCCTTGCCAGGACTCCCAGGGATGATGGGAGTTGTAGTACAGCCCCCGAAGGTAGGCGTCCCCTCGGAGGCCGGCGGTGCAGGGCTGGCGGGCAAAGCGAGGAGAGCCGGGGCAATTTCCCCCGCTCCATGCCGTCCACTCAACCCGGCGGCGGAGGGGCAGGAACGGCAGCCCCGAAGGGAGCGAAGCGGCTGAACCGGGCCTCACCCATGCAGGGGCAGTAAAGCAGGTATCCGGACGGGTCCCAGCCATCGTCGTCGGCGCCTCCCAGGCTCGGGAGGGCCAGGCAGAGCAGGAGGACGCCGACTGCTTCGAGCGCCATCGCCACCTTGGCCTACAGAGGAGGCCGAGGCCTATTTAGGCCTCTTGGGCCGTCTCCATAGCAACAGGCTCGCCCGGCCACGCCCCTCCCGCCCGGCGCCGCGCGTCAGGGAGGGCAGGACGGGGTGACTTCCGGTCGGGGCCGGAAGTGGCGCCATGGAGGCCTTGAGCGGCGGCGCGAGCCAGCCCGCCTGAGGGGGGAAAAAAAAACCAAAGGCTTGCTGGGCCGGAGGCCTGGTCGCCTCCGTCGCCTCCTTCCCTCCCGGTACCCTCCCCGCCATGGGGCCTCTGCCTCGCCCCTGGCTACTACGGCAACCTTCGGGCCTTCCTCCCTTCCCTCCGGGCTCTCGAGGCGCCAGGAGGGGAGCCACGGCGGCGGCAGCGGTGAGCTCGGAAACGAAGCGGGAAAGAGGCGTGTGTGTGTGGGGGGGGGGGGGGAAGAGGCTAGCTCCCAAGTACGCATGCGCATTGCGTGAACGTCTCGGCGGGACATTTCGGGTGCCCGTGAATTGAGGGGGGGGCGCCCGCCTTTCTAAGGCCAAAGGGGGAGGGACACCCCCCCCAAAAAACCCTGAAGATTGTCAGGAAGGGTCTTTGGATATTTTTATTTTCCCTTGGGGTCGCTTTACTTTGGCCTCGTGGATGTGTATGTGGGGGGGGTGTGTGTTGCATATGAGGCATTTTGGCCTTCCTCGGGACCCGTTTCTCTCAACCGTGGCTGCTTGGAGGTGGGGGGACTTCAACTCCCAGAATTCCCAGAGTGAGAGAAGTCCACCACATTTTAAAGCATGCTGGCTGGGGGAATTCTGGGAGTTGAAGTCCCCCCCATCTAAAAGCCTGATGGATGGGGGATTCTGGGAGTTGGAGTCCACCCATCTTAAAGCTCCTGGATGGGGAATTTTGGGAGATGAAGGCCCCTCATCTTAAAGCATGGTGGGTGGGGGATTCTGGGAATTGAATTTCCATCTTAAAGCATGCTGGCTGGAGAATTCTGGGAGTTGGAATCCACAGTGGTCAAGATTGGGGAAAGTTGCCCTGGATGGAGCCATATCTCAGGGCTGGGATGCTTCAGGTTTCACCCATCAGCCACCAGGAAGGCCTCTTCTCTTCCTCTGGATCTGTGCCAATGCCCTGCTTGATCTCTTGAGGTCCTGGCAAGCAGAGGACAACTCTTCCATCCATCTAAGTAGAGAAATGGCATCCATTCATTGGTTTTGTTGCCACAAGAGAAGAAGAGAAATGGGACTGTGGGTCCTTTGCGCCTGGTGGTTTTGTGACAAGAGGCTTTATAATCCAGCTGGGCTACATCCTGAGTGCTAGATGTGAGGTGGGAGTGAGGAGGAGGAGGAGAATGACTGTGGGCTCCTTAGTGCTCTCTGAGCTTGGTTATTTTCTTCAAATTTCATGACCCAAATAGTACTATAAGGGGGCTGGATTTGTTCCCTGTTCTCCTTCAGCAGTGAAGATGTTCCCTATTTGGGTCATAAAACTGCCTGCAAAAATACAGCCCAGCTCAGAGAGCCTCAAGAACTCCACAGTCCTCCTCTTCCTCCCCCCCCCCCCCAAACTCCCCTTTCTGGCACTGACAGTGTTACTGAGTTGGGTGGTGAAGCATCTAGGACAGTGTTTCTCAACCTTGGAGACTTGAAGTCCTGTGGACTTCAACTCCCAGAATTCCCCAGCCAGCTGTGGGATTCTGGGAGTTGAAGTCCACAGGACATCAAATCTTCAAGGTTGAGAAACATTGATCTAGGAGAAAACAAATAAGTCCAGAGAGCAGCAAAGACACCCACAGTTCTCCTCCTCCTCCTCTCCCTCTCTACAAACCCATCACTCCCTTCTAACACTGATCGTGTTGCCTAGTTGGGTCCCGAAACGTCTGCAAGAAAAGCACCCAAGTTCAGAGAGAACCAAGGACCCCCACAGTTCAACCCTGAGCTAGAAAGATTCTCTTCTAACAGACACTTAATCTCTTCCCCTCCCCAAAATAGCAACCTAGGAATCCGTGATACTTTCTCTCTGCCCCTACGACTTCTTGAAGTTCCTGTTTCCTGTCCTACAGACTCCTTGTGTGCTTCTGTTATCTTTTGTATGCCACAGGTAGTCTTAATGATGAAAAGTAGCTACCGATGCACCCGTGCCCACAAATGTTTCCATGGAACAGATTAGGCACATTTTGCAGCCGTTTGCCACAAAGGAGATTTTATGAGATACAGAATACCGGTTGAGATGAATTCCTTTCACGATTCATTCGTGGGATTTTTTTAAAATTAATTTTTATTTTAAACACATCAACAGAAACAAACACATAACTTAAAAACAACATAGGAACAATAAGTTCCATCGTATAATCATACAGCGGTTCCGAATTGGTTTATTTGCAGTTAGTGTTTTCCCCTTCTATACATTTCTATCTTGCGTTCATAATCTCCTTGTTCGTTATCCATTTTTATGTACAATTCTTTATTTACTTATACTTAGCTACTTATGACCAAGTATTATTTACCTATATTGTGCTTTATATTTTTACTGTCATTTATTCTCTTACATACAGTTCTAGGTATACATTCACATAGTTATTCTTTTTCTTTGCCATTCTTATATTATTATTATTCCATTTAAGAGGTTATAAGGTATAATTTGGAATGCTTTGTTTACCATCCTTCGCACCTTATTTTCTCTTTCTTTTCTTTTCTCCCTCCCTCCCTTCCTCCTCTCCTTCCCCTTCTTCCTTCCCTTACTTCTCCCCTACTCCTACCCTCTTTCTTCTCCTTCCTACCCTCTCTCCTTCTCTTTTTCTCTCTTCCTCCCTCCTCTCCTTCTCTTTCTCTCTTTTTCATTCATCCCAAGTGCTTCTCTAGAGTACACTGGATCATAGTCAGAGGTTGTTTTCAGCCGGTTTGGACCGGTTAAATCGAACCAGAAGTGGAAATGGTGGGTGGACCTACTCACTAATCCCTGGCTCTATTTAGGCACGTCTTCATGCTCTGTGCATGTGTGTAGGCCACATGCGTGATCGAAGCGCATAGGCTCAAGCAGAAGGCTGAACGCATCTGTGGACTGGTAGGGAAAATAATACCCGTAGTATTTTTCGGCTCAGTTCCCTGGGGGCACCCAACACACCCAACGCTACTTTACAGTGTCATGTAAACAAAACCTCCGAGTCAGCAAAAGGGATAGTACAGATAATCCTTGACTTTATAACACTTCAAAGCTCCGATGGCACCGGGGAAAAGTTGACTTATGACCGTTTCTCACAGTTATGACCACTGCAGCATCCCCGTGGTCACGTGAGCAAAATTCAGACGCTCGGGCAACTGACCCATATTTACGACAGTCACAGTGTTCCTGGCGAGGGGTGTGTGTCACGTGATCCCATTTTGCGACCACCTGACAGGCCGAAGCCAGTGGGGAAGCCAGAGTCACTTTACAACGGTGCCGCTAACTTAGCGATTCGCTTAACATCCCTGGCAAGGAAGGTGGTAAATTGGGGGCAAAACTCACTTAACAAATGTCTCGCGTAGCAACAGAAATTTTGGGGCTCAATTGGGGTCGTAGGTCGAGGACTACCTATATACATTTACCGCCTTTTAAATGAGGGAAGCTCTCCCTCCCGTTGGGGGATAGCGGAAGCTCTGAGGAAAATTACTGGGGGTGGGGGTGGGGAGTCTGGGCTCACCTCTTTGTGGTTGTGTAACCTTGTCGTGTTTGACTTACTTGGACCGGGTGCAACTGAGTGAAAAGTTTCCATGTTTGCTCACCAAATTCCTAAGCAGGTACACAAACATTGCGGGTTTCCGTGTGTGTCCCACCTGCATGCCTAGCTATGAATTGGAGTAAAGATGACCCAGTCCTCCTCCTTTGCATGAATACAGGCAGTCCTCGACTTACAACTGTTCGCTTAGTGACCATTGGAAGTTGCGACGACGCTGAAAAAAACGACAACCACTTTCCATACTTACAACCGTTGCGGCATCCCCATGGTCATGTGATTTACCTTCTGATGCTTGGCAACTGACTCGCATTTACGACGGTTGCAGGGTCCTGGGGTCACGTGATCCCCTTTTGCGACCTGAAGTTGGGCATCCAGATTCCCTTAACGACAGTGTTTCTAATTTAACAACCGCAGTGAATCGCTTAACAAATGTGGCAAGAAATGTTGTAAAACGGGGCAAGACTCACCGAGCAAATTTCTCACTTAGCAACCTAAATTCGGGTCTCAAATGTGGTCGTAAGTTGAGGACTACCTGACCTGCAGTTTCTGAAGCATCCAAGGAGCATATTTTGCAGATTGTGGCTCTTCTTTTAAAGCAGAGCAGATGTGACTGTATTCAGGCAACAGGGCGTGTCGGGTTGCAAGAAGCTAATACAGGAAGTCCTCGACTTACGACCCCAACAGAGGCCAACGTTCTAACCACTGCGCCACTGTGGTTCATAAAGTAGAATTCACTTAACAAACGGGTTACTAAGTTATGAGCCCCAATGGGGGTGTGGTTAGAATGCAGTCCTGCAGGCTACTTCTGCTGACTGCCGGCTACCTGCAATTTGCCAGTTCGAATCTCACCGGCTCAATGTTATTGAGAAATAAAGTTATTGTCAATTAATATAAATGGACTGAATTCGGCTATAAAAGGAAAAGAACCTTTAATAATTTTTTGCAGGAACTGGGTATGTCTAGTTTAATGGAAAGAAGGACCAGGGGAGACATGATAGCTGTCTTCCAATATCTCAGGGGCTGCCACAAAGAAGAAGGAGTCAAGCTATTGTCCAAAGCACCTGAGGGTGGAACAAGAAGAGCAATGGGTGGAAACTAATCAAGGAGAGAAGCAACTTAGAACTGAGGAGGAATTTCCTGACAGTTAGAACAATGTATCAGTGGAACAGAAGTTGCCTCCAGAAGTTGTGAATGCCCCAACACTGGAAGGCTTTAAGAAGATGTTGGATAGCCATTTGTCTGAAATGGTATAGGGTTTCCTGCCTAGGCAGGGGGTTGGACTAGAAGACCTCCAAGGTCCCTTCCATCTGCTATTATATTGTATTGTAATGTTGACTCAGCCTTCCGTCCTTTTCTTTTTAAGGAAAGTTTTTTTTTTTTTTTTTTTGTTACATAATTAAAATTCTCTTGTGAATAGAGTATTGTCCGGTTTTCCCCTTTTAACATTTCACATATACATAATTCATTTTACATTGTATTTCCATTTCCCTTTTAGCTTTTCTTTTCTTCTCATATTTTCCAACTTTTAATTTTTATTATATACATAGACAATGTTGTTATTCCCTTTAGAGATTAAACCAAATTTATTATTTCCTTTCCATCTATTTCTATAAATAACAGGTGTCTTCACATTCAGTTCTTTATAAAGTAAGCATTTAGTATAATTTGCACACTTAAAATATTAATATAGTTCCCACACATCTTGATTAGATACGTACTACTGCCATGTTTAAGATATTTCATTTTACTAATCTCCTATTCCTAAATTTTCTTTTCTCTTCCGTCCTTCTGAGGTGGGTAAAATGAGGACCCAGATTGTTTGGGGGCAAGAGGCCGACTTTGCAAACTGTTAGAGGGGGCTGGAAAGCATTGCTGAGTGGCCTATAAGTCTAAGTGCTATTGCTATTAACAACTGTAGTGATTCACTTAACAACTATGGTAAGAAAGGTCATAAAATGTGCCAACGCTCTCTTAACAACCGTCTCGCTTAGCAACAGAAAGGTTTGGGCTCATGGTCGCGAGTGGAGGACTGTCTCTATGAGATGTGTAGATGGTGCATCATTTTTTTCTCTCTACCTTTGCTCCTTCCAGGATCTCTACTGAGGTTATTATTTTTTTGCAAAGCCTTGGTGGATGCAACTGGAGCAGTGAGATGCCCACGGGCAGCCCTTCTCCTCGGTGTGGCCCTCCCCTGATGTCAGGCCTGCCATGACCGCGTTCTTCACCAGTGTTCCCAATTGGATTCAAGATGTCAAGCAGGAAGAGGAGGAGGAGGAGGAGGTGGGCTGGAAACTAGTGGCCAGGCCCAAAGCCCGAGAGAGCGAGTGCCCGGGGAAGTGCCAGTATGAGCTGTCCGAAGCGTCCTTCCCTGGCGTGGAGAAGCTGAGAGCCAGCCCGGAAGCAAGACCGTACTGCTGCCCTCAGCTGCATTGCGGCAAGGCCTTCGCCTCCAAGTACAAGCTCTACAGGTAAGGCCCTTGCAACGGAGGTGGGGGGGAGCTTAGAACTGGCCAGGCCCTGGGTTCAAATCCTCGCCTGGCTTGGGTTAGGGAATGGGGGGAATATTGGCAGGTAGGCTGAGCTGCCCAGAGTCACCTTGCAGAGGGCTGGAATACAAAAACGTAATAGATAAAAGAATACGTGGCTATTTAAAGACTCTAGTCAGTCCTTGAGTTACGACTGCAATTGAATCCTGCAGTTACGGTCGCAACAGGGTCACAATGTGACTGGCCCCGGCCTTACGGCCTTCCTTGTTTTTGCAGTGGTTGTTAAGCCAACGTACGTATACTTTGAGGGACTCCGGAGCAGGGGGTCTCCAACCTTGGCCCCCTTTAAGACTTGTGGACTTCAACTCCCAGAATTCCTCAGCTTAAAGGGGGCCAAGGTTGCTGGCTGAGGAATTCTGGGAGTTGAAGTCCACAAGTCTTCAAGTGGCAAAGGTTGGAGATCCCTGCTCTGGAGCAACTTCAGAAAACTGGACACAATATTCCAAGCCTTCTTCTTTTTTTTCTTTTTCTTTTGGTCATCAGTTATGCCATCACAAAATTAATTCTTGGGAAGTGTTAGAACACAGAAAGTGAATCTATGGGAAAGTCTTCCAGCTGGGTACCCAGTTGGTTCTTGGGTTTTGCAACTGGTGCGTTTCGCAGCAGGGTGGCAGCTACTTCCTGGAGCTCAACCCGCCCTGGTTTGAGTTGGGTGGCTGAAGAAAATGAATGAATGAAGTATGAGTATCAGCAATACACACTTGCCCTCCTTGTTCCTTTTTCTGGGGTCCTTGGTGGGCTCTGAGCTTGGTTACTTTCTTGTAGGCTTTTCATGACCCAACTAGATACCAACATCAGCTCTAGATGATGTGAGAGATCAAACCCCGCTCCCTTCTGGCATTGATGGTGTTCCCTAGTTGGGTTGTGAAATGTCTGCAAGAAAGCAGCCAAGCTCAGAGACCCCCAAGGACCCCTCAGTCTTCTTCCACCTCTATTCCTCCCCTCCTCCTTTTCCTCATTTAGAATAGAATAGAGCTGGAAGGGACCTTGGAGGTCTTCTAGTCCAGTGTTCCAGCGAATGCTGGCTGGGGAATTCTGGGAGTTGAAGTCCGGACATCTTCAAGTTGCCAAGGTTGAGAAACACTGTTCTAGTCCAGCCACCTGCTCTGGCAGGAGACCCTGTACCATTTCAGACAGGAAACCTCGGACCTCCTCCTCTTCTTCCTCCTCTTCTTCCTCCTCTTCCTCCTTTTTTTCCTCCCTCCTCCTCCTCTTCCTCCTTTTTCTCCTCTTCCTCCTTTTCTTCCTCCTTTTCATCTCCCTCTTTCTTTTCTTCCTCCTCTCCCCTCTCCCCCCATCTTATTCTCCTCACGCCCTCGTGACCTCAAGACTGGACTACTGCAATGCGCTCTACATGTGCCCTTGAAGAGCATTCGGAGACTTCAACTCGTCCAGAACGCAGCCGCGCGAGCGATTGTGGGTGCACCTCGGTACACCCACGTTACACCTATCCTCCGCGAGCTGCACTGGCTACCGATTGGTCTCCAGATACGCTTCAAGGTGCTAGTCTTAACTTATAAAGCCCTTCATGGTATTGGACCTGGGTACTTGAGAGACCGCCTGCTGCCAATTACTTCCCAAAGACCCATTAGATCACACAGGGTTGGCCTCCTCTGGGTTCCGTCTACCAGCCAATGCCATCTGGCCACTACCCGAGGGGAGGGCCTTCTCTGTGGCAGCTCCGGCCCTTTGGAACGAACTTCCCGCAGAGATTCGGACCCTCACCTCTCTCCAGGCCTTCCGAAAAGCCGTTAAAACCTGGCTGTGCCGGCAGGCCTGGGGTTGATGAGTTCCCTTCCCCTCTCGACTTGTGTGGCTGTGTGACTCTTGGCTATTTTAACTACTTGTATTGTACTTTGTGTTCCCTTTCCCCCTTTGAGTTGTTCGCCGCCCTGAGTCCCTCTGGGAATAGGGCGGCATATAAATAAAACAAATCTAATCTAATCTCCTCCACTCCACTGAGCTACAAACATTCTCTTGTTTCTCCCCCCCACCCCCAAGGCACCTGGCCACCCACTCTGCCCAGAAGCCCCACCAATGCATGTACTGTGAGAAGATGTTCCACCGGAAGGACCACCTGCGCAACCACCTCCAGACCCACGACCCCAACAAGGAATCCCTCCACTGCCCCGAGTGCGGCAAGAACTACAACACCAAGCTGGGCTACCGGCGCCACCTGGCCATGCACGCGGCGGCCAGCGGCGACCTGAGCTGCAAGGTCTGCCTGCAGATGTTCGAGAGCACCCAGGCGCTGCTGGAGCACCTCAAGGCCCACTCGCGGCGGCCCTCGGGCAGCGCCAAGGAGAAGAAGCACCCCTGCGACCACTGCGACCGGCGCTTCTACACCCGCAAGGACGTGCGGCGCCACCTGGTGGTGCACACGGGGCGGAAGGACTTCCTGTGCCAGTACTGCGCCCAGCGGTTCGGCCGCAAGGACCACCTGACCCGCCACATGAAGAAGAGCCACTCGCAGGAGCTGCTGAAGATCAAGGCGGAACCGGTGGACATGCTGGGCCTGCTCAGCTGCAGCTCGGCCGTGGCCGTCAAGGAGGAGCTCAGCCCCGTCTTGTGCATGGCTTCCAGGGAGGTGATGAGCGGCAAGAGCTTCCCCGGCATGCTCCCCATGGGCATGTACGGGGCGCACGTCCCGGCCATGCCCGGCTCAGGGATGCCCCCCTCGCTAGTGCCCAACCCTCTCCCGATGGGGATGAGCTACCCGCTGGAGCCCTCCTCCCCTCAGCAGCCTCCCCCGAAGTACCAGCTCGGATCTACCTCATACTTCCCCGACAAGATCCCCAAAGCGGAGATGGACAGCTGCCTGGCCGAGCTGCCCGGAGGCCTTTCGCTGATCGCCGGCGAGCCTTCCTCCTCCTCCTCCCCCCCTCAGCCCACCAGCCTGGAGGAGACGCTCCTCTCCAAGAGCCCGGCTCTCCTTTCAGAAGCCCTCTGTGCTGCTAACATGGATTTCTCCCACCTGCTGGGCTTCCTGCCCTTGAACCTCCCCTCCTGCAACCCCCCCGTCTCCTCGGGGGGCCTGGTGATGGGTTATTCCCAGGGGGAGGCCCAGTCCCTCCTGGCCACTCTGCCGCCCCAGGAGCCCTCCTCGGGAAGCGGGCCCTCGCTCGGCTTCGGGGCGCTGCATCCCTTGCCCTCGGTCTTCTCCCCGGGCTTGGGGGCCACTACGTTGCCACGTTTCCACCAAGCATTCCAGTGAGAAGAGCGCTGGGTGGAAGCAGAGCTCCTCCGGGCACGTGGATCAGTGGCGGTGGGAGGGCGGGGTGGGGTGGAGGGGTTGTTACCTCCATCGCGCTCGGCTTCGTTGTCTTTCCAGTGAAAAAAGAGGGAGGGGGGAAAAACCTCGAGGGAGGATTGGAACTGTGTACGCCTCAGTCCTGGACAGGGAAAGTAGGTTGCAGTGAATAGAATTTCAGGTATTCTCTTTTATTTTTTTCTTTCTTTCTACGTTGTTGGTAATCAGGAACCGCACGGGAGTTTCTCTCCCCCCCCCCTTGCCCCCCAGCCTTGCTCCATGGAGCTGAAGCGGAGGCCTCTTCCAGGCCAGGGCCCAACTCACCCCCCCCCCGCCATGTTGCGTCTCCCTCGGTCGGTGTGGCAGGAATGTCCGTTTCCCCTCTCCTCTTCCCCCCACCCGCCACTTCCGGCGATTCCCGCCTGCGCAAATCGAGACTTCTCCTCCTCCTCCTTGGAGCCAATGAATCCCTTCAGGATCACGTTTACTCTTCGACCGTTTCCCCCCCCACTGTTATGAATCAGGTGGTGCCCCAGACGCCGTTCGGGGTCTCGGGCACAGCGAAGGCACTGTTTACACCGTGAAATTGGCTCGCTCCGGTTTCACCTCACTACTACTACTGCTACTACTAACTCCTCCTTCTTCTTCTTCTTCCATATCTTCCCCTGTGGGGAAATCCAACTGACTGGCAGCATCTTCCGCCGTTGCCAATTTAGAGGGTTGGTGGCTGTTGTTATTATTCCCGTCCCAGATCTCTTGAGCAGATCAGAAGGATCCTCCCGACAGGAGAGGCTCCCTGTGATATCTGGGCTTTTGTTTTCGAAGAGGGCTTCCCAAAAGACGTTAGGGCAGTGATGGCAAATCTCTGGCACACGTGCCGGAAGTGCCACGCGGAGCCGTCTCTCCAGGCACACCAGCCCTCGCCCGTTGCTCTTCCAGGTTCTGATGTGCGCACCAAACAGCTGGCCTTCGCGTGCACGGGAGCGCCGGAAACCAGAAAATCAGTGTGCGCCGGGAAGCTCAGCTTCCATTTTCTGGTGCTCCAACAGCTCTTTGCACATGTATGTGTGCCAGGAACTGGGAGCTCGGCTTCCCAGTGCACGCGTGCGCACTGGGAAACTGCTCTTCCAGTTTCCGGCAGTCCCTTGTGCACGCGCTCCCGTTTCGGCTCTCGGTGCCAAAAAGGTTCGCCAGAACTGTGTTAGGGTTTTGACTAGAGCAGCCCTCCATCCAAGGCCTCTTCCTGAAAAGACTTACTGACCAGGAGGGAGGCCCATCATCCTGTCCTGCCGAGATGTCTTTCTTTTTTCCCCCTATTCCCCCCACCCCCCAAAAAATCTCCTTGTCCGTTCTAAGACAAAGCACGCCGATTGAGGGCTGATCCCGTGTGGCCTTTGGGGGCTCAAGGAAGATCCTTGGCTCCAGCTTCGTGGTGCCTTTGGCCCATTTCTGGGTAGTGAGGGTGCAGTTCGCCTTTTCACCAGCAGCACCCGTGCCCCCCCGCGGAGCCCCACCCACCACATGAGCAGGCCAACCTTGCAGGAAGGAACCGTGGGGAAAACACGCAGAGGTGAGGCAGCTTCGCTTTCGGCTTCTTAGGGGGAGTCCGGTTGCCTTTTTTTTGAGGGGGGGGGGCTGGGTGAGCGGAGGGTGTAACATCAGCCTCTTCATTTCCATGCCCCTTTTTCCTTCCTGCAAGGCTGGTTCCCCCCCCCCCTCTAAGCTCCAGAGCCCCCATGCTCCCTTTTTATCCCCCTCCTCAAGGCGCCCAAGCGCTGAGCTTCCAGCCCTCACAATCTGAACTCGGCACAGAGCAAAAATAAGAATCGCCACCCGCAACCTTTGCTTCCCTCAAGAAAGCAAAAGAGAAGCGGGGTGGGGGTGGGGGGCTGCGGAGATGCCCTCTTGGCTGACCAGGGGCCGTTCCTGGTTGGCTCGCCTTGGCAAGCGATGGGCCAGTTAGACACGGCGGAAGCGGCAAGAGAGCCACATCCTCTGATGCTCTTCCCGTAGTGCAGAGTTCCCCAAACCTAAGTGGCTCCATGCCAGCAGCTGGCATGTGTGTGCATTTGTCACGCGTGACCGCTGTGTGTGAAAATGAAGCATGCATGCACACGCTCGCCCGCTGCTCACGCAAGGGGGGGGCTATGCACACATGCTCAGCCGCTGGTTGTGAATGGCTCAGGTAGCAGGCTGCAGCCCAAGGGTTGGGGGACCCCTGCTGTCTGTCCCTCCTTCATCCGTTTGCAGGCTTCTTGGCACGTCCCGTTGGTCTTAACCCAGAGACGGCTGAGCCCCCCCATCTTCCCCGGGGCTGCGGCGTGTCCCCTCGGAAGGAAGGGGTGGCAGGATTCGCCCCCTGTCTTAGGCAGGAAAGTGAGCCTTACTCAGAATGTAACCTGTCGCTTAATTTAACCCTGGGGGGGATTAAATATGGGAATTACAGTGACTTCCACGTCCCCCCTTCTCGCCCTCAACTCTCCCTTCCCCAGCTTGGGGGGCTCTTGTGCAAGTTACAAAGTTGGCCCCCCTCTCTCTGTCTTCCCCGCAGTCTCCTGCGTGAACTCTCGTATGATGTCTACTACAGTGAATACCTCATGATGCTCTGCTCTTACTCTCTCGCGCCCCTCCAGGGGCTGCCCGAGGCCTCCCTTGGGGGAGGGTCCACCTCCGTGCATTTGGGGGTATCCCCCCCACCGGCCCCTTTTTACCTCACAGGCAGGGAGCGGAGCACGGGGCCTCCCCTGGCTCTGCCTACCTGCCCAGATACCTTAAGGTGACCTCTGCAATAATGCCTCCCGGTTGCATTTGATGCTCTTTCTCCCTGCCTGTCCACGCCAGACGCTTCGTCCTTGCAATTGCTTTGAAACCCTCGCCTCCTCCTTCCCCGTCTTCGTTTCTCGGCTGCTTCCTAAGTGAGAATCCCTTCTGCCCTCATAGGCCTTCTATGCTAGGCTTCGGCAACCCTGCCTTTCTCAGAGCGTGTCCTTCACGCTCCCGTTTTCATGTTTCGTATAAGACTTACCTCAGCAATCGCATGTGGCCCTGAGTTCCACAGGCCCTGCTTCCTGGTCTTCGTGGTAAAGACATTGCCTTTCTGAGTTTTTCAGCGTGTGCCTTGCACTGGAAGGGTGCCTGGCCGTCTCCTGATGGTTTTCAGTATTTTTAAATACCTCGGTTGCATTTCCTGTTACTCTTTTTTTTCCCCCAGATATAGTTGCACATTTTCCTCTTATGCAATCCTCATATCCCTACCTCAAAACTTAACGAGAAGAAGAAGAAAAAAATAAAGAGCATATTCCACATTTCAGTTTCTTCAGGATGCCGTTGGACTTCGACATAAAGCTATTCGCTGGCTTAGTTTGCAACTTCGAGCACTTGCTGTCTCTTCTCTGGCCTTCAGCTCGGTCGTTTCTGGCAAACGTTGCGTGCCAGAGAGCGCTCCAGATCCTAAACCTTCCTCCTCTGGGGTTTGCTTGTCCCCTTCGTCTCACCACCCAACCAAAGATAGAATAATTCAAAAAACAAAAAGGCAGAAGGCTCCTGCCTGCATCGAAAGACGACTCTTTCTCGTTAGGAAAAAGAAGAAAGTTGCGTTTATTTCCGCCCTAGCTTCAACACCGATGCTGGAAGGATAGCAGCGGTTTGGGTTTTAACCGGCCTGATCTTCTGCCAGCCAAATCTCTTTACTGTACAGTAGTAAAAATGACGTTAAGTGAAAGAAATCATACCAGAGAAGGTCGGGGGAAGACCCAAGCGCCAGTCATCTTTCTTAACAAGAGAGCTGTAAGGTCAAATATTCATAAGTACTACTGATCTACTCTCCAATCCCCAGGCAATACTTTTCCAAAGATATAAAAGAGTGGCCCGCAAATATTTTTTGGGGGTTTCGTTTGGCTTTTGTGTGGCATGATGGGCAGTGAAAAGGAAACTTGTTTTAGTCTTTTGATGAGGTTGATCTAAAAGAGGGTCTTTATCCATGTAGCTACGGGTGTAGCCTTTTAAAGAATAGATGGTATAAAATTGTGCCTCGCCAATCCAAGAAATGTGTTTGCGGCTTGTATTTTGCTTAGAGCAGACCTCTGCGAGGGAAGAACTTCTGTTATGGAAAATAAAGTGGGTTTCCCCCTCCCCAATCACGGTGTTTTGGGGTGGTGGTGGTAGGAACAAACAGAATGAGGGAAAAATAGAATAATATTTCTCCATCGTGCGGGGTGGGGTGGGGGGAAACGGGACCGTTGCTGGCCTATCTAAGCGGCTCTTCAGTTTTGAACCAAAATGCTCCCAGTTTGGGAGGGAGAAGGAGAGAGGACTTCACAGATTTTCTCCCTGGAGTAAAATGAACTAAGACTTTTTAAGTCAATTTCACTGCTGGCTAATGAGCACTTAAAAGGAGAATTAGTTCTGCTGTGGAAGGCAGGGAAACTCCGATCTTCAGAGAAGACATTTGCACCTGGCCTGACGTTTTTGCCTCGCAGCAGCAAAAGTTGGGGAGCTCTTGGCTTGCCATTTGGGGACATTTCCTTTTTTGGGGATGGGCTTACATGTTAATCTACAGGTGCTCTCTCTCCCCTGCTGGCAAGGAAGCCTTAAACCAGGGATGTCAAGCTTGATTTCATTGACGGCCACGTCAGGGCTGCGTTTGACCTCCGTTTTCGGCTGCAATGCCTCCCGCAACCCTTTGCCAGCGAAAACGGAGCTCGGGAGACGCCACAGGGCGGTCCTTTGCTGTTTCCAGGACGGCCGCGTCGGCCAAATCTTAAAGGACCCCGCGGGCTGCATCCAGTCCCCTGGCCTCGAGTTTGACACCCCTGGTTTAAACCATAAAGTGGGGAAAAAATTCTATTTAAACTTTGTGTGATTCGGCAACCAACCGGCCTTTAATTAATTGTGCTTTCCAAATAGCCATTTTTACAAAAAAAAACAAAACTCTTAAGCTGCATCCTTGGATTTGCTCCCAACGTTAGTTTGGGAAAACATCTCTCATTCCTTTAAGTAGGACTGGCTTCCCTGGCGTGTGCTTTATCGCCATGGAGCTATTTTCTCAAATGGGGTGGCCGCCGTCTTCTCCTCTTCCTCCTGAAGAAGAAGATGGCGCCTTCATTCCCCCCCAAGCGCC
Source organism: Thamnophis elegans (assembly GCF_009769535.1). Classification (NCBI taxonomy): domain Eukaryota; kingdom Metazoa; phylum Chordata; class Lepidosauria; order Squamata; family Natricidae; genus Thamnophis; species Thamnophis elegans. The sequence continues at coordinate 98,341,806 of NC_045545.1, read as the reverse complement.
TGGAAGTTACAACACAGTGTTTCTCAAGCTTAGCAACTTGGAAGATGTCCGGACTTCAACTCCCAGAATTCCCCAGCCAGCATTTGCATTTGCTGGCTGGGGAATTCTGGGAGTTGAAGTCCGGACATCTTCCAAGTTGCTAAGGTTGAGAAACACTGTTACAACAGATCCCTCACCATGGGGTGATCCTGTCTATGTCCTGGAAGACTCGATAGGGTCAGATCCTTGGGATCAGGCCGCTGGGGTGGCCGACCTGTGGCCTTCAACTCCCAGAGTTCCTGAGCCGGCGGTAACTTTCCAAAGAAAAGTGGCGACTCTGTAGAGTGGCCCATAAAAACATATTTTGTGAAATGATGGGGAAAGGAAAAGGAACTTAGCCTCTTGGGAGCCTTAAAGAGAGTTTTCAGGTGGCTGCAGGTGTAGCCTTTTAAAGGATAGAGAGCATAAAGTTGTGCCTGGCCAATCCAAGAAAGTGTTGCATGTTCCTTAGGACGCTCTTCTGCAAGGGAAGACCTGGCTGGCTCAGGAATTCTGGGAGTTGAAGTCCACAGGAAGTAAAGTCGTCATACTTGATCACCCTGGCCAAGGTTTTAAGGGGGTTTTTTGGTTGCCCTTTTTCCTACTCGGTCATCTCATCTCATCTGCTTTCTGCCTTCTTACCTTTATATCAGTGTTTCTCAACCTTGGCCACTTGAAGATGTCCGGACTTCAACTCCCAGAATTCCCCAGCCAGCATTCGCTGGCTGGGGAATTCTGGGAGTTGAGGTCCGGACATCTTCAAGTGGCCAAGGTTGAGAAACACTGCTTTATATTAAGGAGAATTGTTACCATGGAGGCCCCCGGTGGTTACAAGGCAGCATTGCAGGCTAACTCTGCCCACCCGCCAGCAGTTCAGTTCTCACCGGCTCAAGGTTAACTCGTCCTTTCCTCCCTCCGAGGTTGGGAAAAACGAGGACCCCGATTGCTGGGGGGTGTGGGTGTGTGTCAAGATGCTGACTCCGTAAACCGCTTAAGAGAGGGCTGGAAAGCACTGAAGCGGTAGATAAGTATAAGTGCTACTTTGCACTCTTGGTGTCAGGTTTAGCTCTTGTCTCGGGTGTTATTTTTGCCCCCCAATTTTGTTTTTGCCGGCTTTGCTGTACTTAACCCCCACTACTCTTCCTTCTGTGGCGCTAAATCACGGCATTTTACAAGAGTTCCTTCCTTCCTTTTGGCTTAGCAGTTAGCGTAAGTGAGCCGTTTGGTTACTTCTTCCCAGTGTATATACTAAATTCTAACCCATCGTTCGTCTCTTCTCTTCGGCTGGCTAAAAGTTTGCAATTCTGTTTGTTTTTTTCCCCTTCTCCCTCCTAAGGGAGCAAATTATTCAAGATTGTAGAGCAAAAACCTCTTTTCCCGCCTGCATTTCATCCTTCCCTTCTGTAATTCAGAATATGCCTTGGATTCAGGGGGTTATACCCGTTGTAGGAAAAAGCTTCCTAAATTCTTCTCTTACCGCCAGTGGGATTAATTTGAATCCCCACCCCCCACCCCCATAAGAAAGGAGGCCCTGCGTAGCCCTAATGCTTTTCCAGTGATCTATGGGAATCAGTAACTTAAACGGAAAATACCCCCCCACCAAGGGGAAAGTGTTTTAAGTGAACTCTGTAATAAGAGAGCAATTTTCTCTCGGCTATTTGTTCCCCTAAGACTTTATTTTATTTGACACACACACAGATGGCTTTGTTTGAAGACTTCCTGCATTTTGATAGTATGGGGAATATGAATTTATTTTGGATGACGTCGTCCCCCTTATCGGCGTTGAGACTGATAAAAAATCCTGAGAAATAACCACGTTTTCTGCCTCTCTGTGATCGGCTCACAGCTGGTCCACGGACCGATTCCAAACGCTCCCTCTCCCCTCGGCACCTTCCGTGGGAACGAATCCAGCTTTCCCACCATGATTTATCTCATTTCCTACTTTGGGAAGTTCATCCCAAAGACGCCAGGCCAAAGATGTCTCGGAATGGGGCCAACTGGGCGCAACCAATTCACCGTGGGAGGATAACAACCATTTTTCAGTATTTAAAATAATTTAAAATACGTTTTAATTTTTGTCGTTCACATTTCACCTTGGTCCTTCCTTTTGCATCCTCCCTCCCACCGTTTCTCCAATGCTGGTGTGACTCATGACCCATAGCGAGTTGGCTGCACCGAGTTATCCTAGATCTGTGATGGCGAACCTGTGGCACGGGTGCCCTAAGCGGTACGCGGAGCCGTATCAGCTGGCAGACACAGCGTTGCCCGTTCCTCTTCTGGTTTTCTGGCACGCATGCGCGCCCGACGGTCAGCTGTTTTTTTGCGGCAGGGCCAGAAACCCATAAGAGCTGGTCTTTGGATTTCCACTGTGCACATGTACACCGGCTAGGTGATCGTTGTGCGCACATTTGCGCCAATAACCAGAAGACAAGCTGGTGGTTGTGAATGCGCACGCCGGAAACTGGAAGTTCATTTCCTGCTGTGCGCGTGCCCACTTGGCCGCCATTCTTCCGGGACATTCTTGCGTGCATGCGCTCCCTTTCGGCCACTCGATGTCTAAAAGGTTCATCATCCCTGCCCCTAGTCCCAAGTAGGTTGCTCTTGTCAACTTTGCAGTCCTCCAAAAATAAAATGTGTGTGTTCTTCCCATCTTTTGAAAAGACGAATTTGGGAAACCAATTTTCTGCCTTCGCTTTGGGCCGGCTCTCGAAATTCCCTCGTGTAAATTTTCTTGAGAGTTTGTGGTTTGGGTTAAAAGGAAAAAAGAATGACCGATGTGGTGTGTCAAATGAATATATCTATATATATACAGGTGTTTCTCACCTTGATTTGAAGAGGAACTAGGAATTCAGTCCTTTGGATCACACTCTGATGTTCGGCCACTTGGAGAGGGGTGGATTTCAACTCCCAGAATTCCCCAGCCAGCAGAGCTGGCTGGGGAATTCTGGGAGTTGAAGTCCACCCCTCTCCAAGCGGGCCAGGTTGAGAAATAACGGCTTACACAGCTGGCTTTATTGTGTAGAGGAATTTTGTGTGTGTGTGTTTCTTTTTAATCAGCGTCCACCCACTCTCTGTCCCTCCTGCCCAACGTGGAACTCCTCACCCAACCGAGCACTTTTTCCCTCTTAAACACAGCAAATGACCTCTTTTTATCGGAGTATTGTAGAGCCTTTTTCCCCCCCCCCAAGTCCTGGTTTTTGGGAGAGAAAAAAAAGGAAAGATTTTCAAGTGCCATTAGCAAAACATAACAGCTCATCACTGTTCAGTTTGGTTTTCCTTTTCCTTTTTTGTCTTACAGAATTAAGTTTTAAAATGAAAGAAGGGTGTCTTTGTTTTTTAAATGAAATTGCTTATTAAAACGTTTGAAGTATGATGCCTCCTGTATTCTCCCCCCCCTCGCCCCCACTCCCCGGAGTCGTGCAGGAATTACTAGCTGCGTTAAGTAGCATCCACCAATACAGCAACCGGAATTTGGGTAAGATAAGGTCCTACATTTAGGTAAGAAAAATGAAATGCACGGGGAGAGGATAGGTGGTGCCTTGCTCAACAGGAGTAACTGCGAAAGGGATCTTGGAGTCCTAGTGGAGAACCACTTAAATAGGAGCCAGCCGTGTGCAGCAGCTGCCAAAAAAGCCAACACAATCCTAGACTGCATCAACAGAGGAATAGAATCAAGATCAGGTCATAAAAATGAGGACCAGCTGTAACTTCAGGCACTAAACAAACAGTTGCAGGTTGAGAACCGTCCCGGCCTTTGCACAGTGGGAAGTGGGTTGAAGTCTCCAAACCAGGTTTTGAAAAAGGATTTTTAAAAAATTCTCTGCAAAACTGCCTCGCTGAATAGAATTTAGGATAGGATAGGATAGTAGATGTGAAATGGAACATCAGAACAGAAAAAGTGGTGTGGAATAGAACAGAAAAGAATAGAATTAGAACAGAATAGAGTAGAAGAATGGAATGGAGAAAATAGAAGAATAGAAAATATAACAGAATAGAGAAATAAAAAAGAATAGAATGGAATAGAATTAGAACAGAATAGGAATAGAAGAATAGAAAATAGAACAGAATAGAATAGAAATAAAAAAACAATGGAATAGAATTAGAACAGAATAGGAATAGAAGAATAGAAAATAGAACAGAATAGAAATAAAAAAATAGAATGGAATAGAATTAGGACAGAATAGAAAATAGAAAAGAATAGAATTAGAACAGAATAGGAATAGAAGAATAGAAAAGAATAGAATGGAATAGAATAGAAAATAGAAAAGAATAGAAAATAGAAAAGAATGGAATGGAATAGAATAGAAAATAGAATGGAATAGAATTAGAACAGAATAGGAATAGAAGAAGAGAAAAGAGAAAAGAATGGAATGGAATAGAAAAGAAAAGAAGAGAAAAGAATAGAATGGAATAGAATAGAAAATAGAAAAGAATAGAATAGGAATAGAATTAGAACGGAATAGAAGAATAGAACAACAGAACAAAAAAGAAGAAATAATAGAAGAGAAGCCAGGGGTGAATTAATGGAAACAAATTCCAGGCTGGCTTTTGCACAAACGGAACTGACCGGCCAGGAGTGGAATGGCTGCTTCAGTTGTAACGCACACGCACACTTTTTGCAGCTGATAGTTGCTATCAGGCTACACAATCACACGGGGTATACACACGGTTGTGGCTTCCTTGTCGGGGGAAGGGGTGACAACAGGCTTTGCAGCCCTTTATTTGCAGCCAAAGTGTTAACCACTGCGGAAGAAAACCAAATGCAGGTAGTCCTTGACTTATCACCGCAGTTGAGCCCATACGTTGCTAAGTGAAACATTTGTTAAGTGAGCTTTGCCGCATTTCATGACTTTCTGGCCACGTTCCCCATTGATTGCTTGTCAGAAGGTTGCAAAAGGCTCACGTGACCCCCCCCCCCCTGGGACCCTGCGACGGTCATAAATAGGAACCAGTTGTCAAAAGAATCCAAATGTAGATCACATGACCCTGGGGGGGTGCTGAAGCGGTCGCAAGGGTAAAAATCGGTCATAGGCCACTTCTTTCAGTACCATTGTAACTTCAAATGGTCACTAAATGAACTGTCGTAAGTCGAGAATCCGCCTGTAAGGTTGTTGGGTTGATGGGCACATTTATGAGACCCAAAGTCTCCGTCCTCATCTTCCTTTGTGCAAGTCAAACACAGACGTTCATTTAGCGACTGCGCGTAGTTACAACAGCACTGAATCAAGTGACTTAAGACCATTGTTTTACACTTGTGACCACTGCGGCCTCCCCGTGGTCATATAAAATTCAGGCCCTTGGCAACTGGCCCATATTTATGACGGTCACAGTGACCCGTGTGTGTGTGTGAGAGAGAGAGAGGGGCGGAAAGAAACATGTTCTCCTTTTGTGACCATCCGAGTCAAAGGGGAAGCCAGATCGGCTTAACAACCGTGTTCCTCACTTATGCAGCCGCAGTCATTCTGGGGCGAAAAAGGTCGTACAATGGAGCACGGCTCCCTTAACAGCCCATGTCTCACTCAGCAGTGGGAATTTTGGGGCCACATATAGTCGTAAGCCAAGGACCGTTTGGAAAGAGCGTGTGAATATCATTCTGATCGTCCAAAGCAGGCTAGATATCCCAATCTCGATCAAAACCTGATCAAAATCAAAAATTCTAGGACAATCATTCCCTCGTTAAACCAGCATAAATCCAGGCAGCCGCGGTGGCGCAGTGGTTAGAGCGCAGTACTGCAGGCTGCTTCTGCTGACTGCCGGCTGCCTGCAATTCGGCAGTTCAAATCACACCAGGCTCAAGGTTGACTCAGCCTTCCATCCGAGGTCAGTAAAACAACCCAGATTGTTGGGGGAAATAGACCGACTCTAAACAGCTCAGAGAAGGCTGGAAAAACACTGTGAAGTGGTACATAAGTGTAAAGGCTATTCCTTGTGAAGGAAAGAAAAAGAAAGGAGAAAGGAGGGAGGAAAGGAAGGCATGGTGACCCAGTGGTTAGAATGCCATGTTGCAAGTTAACTCTGCCAACTGCCAGCAGTTCGATTCTGACTGGCTTAAGATTGACTCAGCCTTCCATCCTTCCGAGGTGGGTCAAATGAGGACCCAGATTGTTGGGGGCAAGAGGCTGGCTCTGTAAACCGCTTAGAAGGGGCTGGAAAGCACTGGAAAGTGGTATATAAGTCAGTGTTTCTCAATCGAAAGACCCCCAAATTCCCTTTGCAGCCTGAATTTACTCCTGAATACTACGGAGATTCAGCATTTCCAAAAAGAAGCATTTCTCAATACGATACAATGGCATTCATGTTCTAAATTTAACGGGGGGGGGGATTGCTTAGAGCAGGGGTCACATTTAAGACTTGTGGACTTCAACTCCCAGAGTTCCTCGGGCCACCTGGCTTAAAGTCTTAAAAGTACCCAAGCTTGCTAACTGCGGAATTCTGGGAGTTGAAGTCCAGAAGTCTTAAAAGTTGCTAAGGTTGGAGACCCCTGCATTAGATCACCTGTTGGTACCCCTGTAGAAAGCAACTTCTTCACCCTACTCCAAGGTGCAAATGTCATTTATCCATCAATACCCCAAAACGCTAACTTTAGCGATTAAGCAAAATCTCCCCTTTCTACAAAAACCAGGATACGGTCTCCCCATTTCTGCATTCTGTAATAAGACTGGGGAATAAGTGAATCACGTCTCCAAATTCGGATCGTGGATGAAGGTCCACGAATATCTCTACAAAGGGACACCGGACAACGCTGGATTTATTTACATTTGGGCTCAAAACAGTACAGTAAAAATACAGCGTGGCTGGAGCAGTTCCAGTGGGGGGCAAGGGGAAAACGACCCACTCAAATCAAACCAAAGTTCATACCCAACCCGGAATCCCTCGGCTCAAGCTTGGGTCAGGCTGATGTGACCTCGGTGATGGTCAGCGAGGGGATGGACACCGCCACAAGGAAGCCTGTCCAAATTCCCTTGCTTGGGCCTCGGGGAGAACTCGTGACAAACTGGTCATCCATCATGGCCGGGCAAAAACTGGGGAGGGGGTGGCAGAGGAAGGGAAGGGCTGTGAAAGAGCTCGTAATCGGTGAGAAATTACATTTTTTTAAACTTCTTTTTAAGATATGCTCACATTTAAAAAAGAAAAATCCTCGGATGAAAAGACTCTGTGAACCCTTTTAGGTCTGGGGGGGGGGGAAGGAAGGGGGGCAAACCTTACCACAGCTTGATTTTTTTTCCAGCAGTGTTTAAAAAGAAAAAAAAAGTAAACCCACCTTCTTGTTCACACAGGAAAAGAAAGTTTGGCGAGCATCTTTTTAGTGGTTTTTTTTTCCAGCAATTCGATTTGGGGTGATGGATTTGATTTATTGGTTTTGCAAAACTCCAGCACTCAAAGCAAAATTGAGAGATTCCCAGATTGAATTTTTTGGGGGGTGGGGGGGGTGGGGGAGTGTCACCGTTCAACATCAGGATAAGATTGGGGGGGGGGGAGGAGCGGGTGTGAATCCATCCCCAGGTTGTGTGTTCCAAATACGGCGTCTGCGGAGAGACCGATTAAAAAAAAAGTGACGGACTGAATTTCTCATTTTTAAGGACAGCGGCTGAACGGGGGAAAAGAACGTGGCTCTTGCCAAGGGCTGGCTGGAGAGAGGGGTGCCGGGCAGGGGAGCATGGTTTTAGGAATACCTGGGAGAACCGAGGGCTCTTTTCGAAAACGAAGGGCATGGCCCAAGTCCTTCCCTCGCTCCCCCCCGCCCCAACTGCCAGTTTCCTTTTGAGCCATAGACTTCTTGGCACATGAACATGGCAATGTTGCTTGTCGCAGGGGGTTTTTTTTTTGGCTCAGGGTCTCATCATCGTTTTGGGGAGGAAAGGTCCCCCTCCCCCCCCCAAATCTCCCCAGAGCTGCGTCCTCCGATCCACTGACAGGTTCAAGAGCGACAGTCCCACATCCCTTATCGTTCTTCCCCTTTTTAAAACGGGAGACGCCGTCGCTGTTTCCACCGAATTTTTTCCGGCACGAAGAGAGTCCCAAGTCGGGCAGGTGAGAAGATTATACAGTTTGAAAAAAAATTGCACATTATCTCGCTCGGAAACGGCACACCTGCAGCCCCCGGAGAGAGAGTTCCTGAAACCAGGTGAGCCCCCGGAAAAATGCCAGCAAACCAGTTTCCTGTGTCCGCCTGGCACTGCAGCGCCCGGCACCTTCGGCACGGCGATGGGAGAATCTCTCCTCCTGGACTCTATAATGGCCGTTACAATGGCGAGTGACGGTCGAAAAGTAGAACGGGAGGAACATTCGTTGTAAGAGACGGACTGGCGTTTGGTTTTTTTTTTAAAAAAAGAATCCCTTAGTGTAGGATTAAAAGATAAAGAATCTATACACCCTTCCCCCTCCAGGAGATCCCCGATTCCACGGATATTGTGCCAAAAATTACATTCCAAGAGTTGGATTTTTTGTTATTGTTGTTGTTTTTTTGTGTTTTTTTTAATTTCCCGTGTCCTGCTCCCGAAGGAATTTTGTTTTTCTTCCTTGGGAGAAGCAGAAAAAAAAGTTTCCCAGATTCCTTCCTTAGGAGCAAATCAACGCCTGGCAGTGAATCCGTGCCATCCTCGGGGTGTGTGCCGGGCGTCTTTCAGTCTATTTTCACCGCGGCGTAAATTTTGCGGACAAACATGTAGGCTGCATAGAAGCCGATGGTCCCTGTCAGGAGCCAGAAGGAGAGCACCATGAGGGCGGTGTAGCCGAAATACAGCAAGGAGGGGATGAATTCCACGATGTCCAGCTGGAGGAGAAGAAAAATGGAGTTAATTTTTTTTTTTAAATATACATTTTTATTCTTTTTCTTAAAAAACAAAACAACACATACAAAACAAGAGCAAGGAGAAAAAAAACTTGATTAAGAATAACATCACTGGTTTTGCACTAAACATAACTGAATATTTCGCTGTCACTGAGCATCATGTGTTCAAATTACCATTAATATTCTTTCATTTGTAACAATCCTTATTTCCTTGAATTCATAATTATCTATCAAATAACAATGAGTCTTTAAAGTGTTATAATATCACCAATCTCCAAGGAGAAAAAGCGGAGATTAGAACAAAGAATTCCCATTAATTTATAATATACATTCATATTTCCAATTGACGATAATGTCACCAAACACCCAGAGTTTGAAGAATAGTTCTCCATTATTAATTATTAATCCATATAGTGGTTAAGTATTTCAAATCATAGGTATATCAATTGTTCATTACATCATCATTGGTCCATTTAATATACAAAGATCTTTCTAATATAAAATGGTCACTACATACAATTATACCAAAGTGTTCAAATCATCCCACTTATACACTGAGGTTTAGGTTTATTCGATTTATATGCCGCCCTTCTCCCAAGGACTCAGGGTAGCGTACAACATTAAAAGAAACACATAATACAAAAGTTAAGAAGAAATTAAACAGGATATCCCAAACCCAATTAAAATTGACATTTTTTTTTAAAGGAATTAAAATTAAAAGTAATCAATAATTTGATTTGTTTTGTTCAGGCCAGGCCGGCTTGCTGGAAAAGCCAACTTTTTAGGGTGTGTCGGAAGGACCGGAGGTCGGGGATTATACGAAGCTCCGGGGGAAGCTCATTCCAGAGGGAAGGGGCTCCCACAGAGAAGGCTCTCCCCCTGGGGGTTGCTAGCCGGCACTGTCTGGCCGACGGCACCCTGAGGAGGCCAACTCTGTGGGATCGCACTGGACGGTGGGAGGCTACCGGTGGCAGTAGGTGGTCTCGCAGGTACCCTGGGCCTAAGCCATGGAGAGCTTTAAAGGTCATAATTAGTACCTTGAATCGCACCCGGAAGACAACCGGCAACCAGTGCAGGCCGCCTAAAAGGGGTGTAACATGGGAGCACCTAGGTGACCCCATGACAACCCGCGCAGCCGCATTCTGGACCAGTTGAAGCCTCTGGGTGCTCTTCAAGGGCAGCCCCATGTAGGGAGCGTTACAGTAGTCCAGGCGAGAAAGGACGAGGGCATGAGTGACTGTGCACTTCATAACAATAACTATAACTTTCTATTACTACATAGAGTTTAGAGGAGGAAGAATTAGGGGAGTGGGGAGGCCCTGTCTCATTTTGGGGAAAACAGAGTAATACAAAACAACATGACGTAACAGCAACTAACGCAAGAGACGGCGAAGCAGAAGCCGAGAGTACCTTATTCACGAAGTAGAAGATGGCGTAGATGAGCACGTAGAAGGCGGATCCTCCAGACACCAGGAACGTCCTCCACCACCACCGGTAATCCTGCCAAAATGAGCAGAGCCACCTTTCCATTACAGGCACTCCTCGAGTTTATAACCATTAGCTTAACGACCATTTGAAGTTGCGAAGGTTGTTGAAAAAAAAGGGACTCGCGGATACGACCGCTGCGGGATCCCCATGAGTTACATGATCGCAATTCGGGCGCCTGGCAACTGGCATGTATTTAGGACGGTTGCCGCTTCCCGGGGGTCCCGTGATGGCCGTTTGGGACCCTTCCGAGAACCAAAGTCAAGAGCCCTGGTGGTACAGTGGTCAGAGTGCAGGCTAATTCTGCCCACTGCCAGGAGTTCGATCCTGACTGTCTCCCGGTCGACTCGTCCTTCTGTCCTTCCAAGGTGGGTAAAACGAGGACCCAGATTGTTGGGGGCAAAAGGCTGACTCGGGAAACCGCTCGGAGGGGGCTGGAAAGCAGCGTGAAGCGGTAGGTAAGTCTAAGTACGATTGCTAAAGACAGATTCACATTATGCACCAAGGACCTCATAGGCCTCTGCCTCTGCCAGCGCCTCCAGCTTCTCCTCCTCCTCCCTGCAAACCCCCACTCCCTTCTGGCACTGATGATGTTACCTAGTCAGTTCATGAAACGTCTGCAAGAAAACCACCCAGCTCAGAGAGCACCAAGGACCCCACAGTCGTTATCTTCCTCCTCCTCCCTGCAAACCCCCCTCCCTTCCAGCCCTGATGATGTTCCCTAGTTGGGTCATGCAAGAAAACCACCAAGCTCAGAGAGCACCGAGGACTCCACAGTTGTCCACCTCCTCCTCTTCCTCCCTCCCTCCTCTTCCTCTCTCCTCCTCTTCAAATCCTCCCTTTCTTCTAGCACTGATGATGTTCCCTAGTTGGATCACGAGACGTCTGCAAGAAAACCACCAAGCTCAGAGAGCACCAAGGACCCCACAGTTCTCCTCCTCCTCCATTTCTTCTTTCTCCTCCTCCTCCCCATCTTCCTCCTCCTCCTCACCCCCATCCCTTCTAGCCCTGATGATGTTCCCTAGTTGGGCCATGAAACATCTGCAAGGAAACCACCAAGCTCAGAGAGCACCGAGGACTTCACAGTCCTCCTCCTCTGCCCGACTTCCTTCTCTGCATCCCAATCAATAGACAGACTTAACAGAATAACTTTATTGTCAAATGTGCACTAATTGCCCTACATTGAAACGAAACTTTACACACACGCACACACACACACACCTCTGCAGGACCCAGAACCATCCCTACACCTCAGAGGCCCAAGAGCCTGGGTGGGTCATAGAGCTGGGTTCCCCCAGAAATCTCCCACCCACCCCTGGCCTTCTCCCCCTTACCTCGGCACAGAGCTGGAAGTACACCATGACGATGCTGATCTGGGAACAGGAGACCACCAGGATGATAAATACCAGGAACAAGAAGCCAAAGAGGTAGTAGAATTGATTCTCCCAGATGGCCTGAAAAACCGAAGAGGGACAGACATTTGGTTATCACCTTGAAAGCCCTTTGTGGCATGGAACTGGGCTACCTGAGGAACCATCTCCCCCACCCCCCCAATGGGAGTGGCTTGCCCCACTCTAGTGGAAGGAGCCTGCTGAGGTTCCAGCAGGCCAAGGAATTCTGGAAGGGTCTTTTCGGCTGTGGCCCCGGTCCTCTGGAACAGAATAGGAGAGTAGGAAGGGGCCTTGGAGGTCTTCTAGTCCAACCCTCTGCTCAAGCAGGAGAGCCTATACCAGAGGCCTTCAAACTTGGCAACTTTAAGACTTGTGGACTTCAATCCCCAGAATTCCCCAGGATTACTCTCTTGTAATCCCTTCCTCTGCAATCTCACCACTTAGATCAGAGGTCTTCAAATTTGGCAACTTTAAGACTTGTGGACTTCAATCCCCAGAATTTCTGGGAGTTGAAGTCCACAAGTCTTAAAGTTGCCAAGTTTGAGGACCTCTGGCCTATACCATCCCAGACAAATAGCTGTTCAATCTTTTCTTGAAAACCTCCAGTGTTGGGAGGGTTCTGACCGAGGCTTCCTGATACAGTAAAACGCACACAATTAAGTCCCAAAAACCCTCTTTTTATTTCAAAGGCTGTGAATTATGTTCCTTCACAGCCCGTAATGAGTCCCAAATAGTTTGCAAAGAGTCCTACAGAAGTCTGCCAAAGTCTTTCGGGATAAGGCTGATAAGCACCCAGCTTTACTTTCCTTGAAAGGCTGCCAAAGGCCTGATTGGCAGTTAGCTTTGCAAGGCCACACGGAGCACAGAGTCAGAACGGAGCTTCAGAAGGTAAAACGGACCAGCATGAACCAAGTTGCTTCCTGCAAAGGTTCATGTGCCATTGCTCCTCCTTTACGTCCTATGGGAGGGGCCAATCACCTCCATGCCTTACTCCCGAGTCGTCCCTTCTGTCTTAGCTGTTCTTGCCTTCTGGCAGCTCTGCGCATGCGCACACTGGGAACAGGGGGAACCTGTTCCTCTGCCTCGTTGATGTCCGACTCTGGAGGCTCCGGAGGCAGCAAATAACTCCCAGACGGCCCTGGCCCCCTCTCTGCCTCCGACGCAGAGCCCTCACCCGAGCCTTCCCCAGACTCCAGGACTGGCCCATCGTCCTCCCCAACCTCCTCACTGTCTGAATCGGCTGCCAGCTCCGCTGGCCACTGGCAGGCCACAACATGGAGCATCAACAACCTCTGGAGGCAACTTCTGTTTCACTTGTTAATTGTTCTCTGTGTGAGGAAATTTCTCCTTAGTTCGAGGTTCCTTCTCTCCTTGATTAGTTTCCAATCCTTATTTCTGGTCCTGCCTTCTGGTGCTTTGGAGTATAGGTTGAAACCACTCCCCTCCTCTTTGGGGTAGCCCCTCAAATCCTGGAACTCTTCCGATCATGTCACCCTTGGCCTTTCTCTTCACTAGACTAGACTGCAACCATTCTTTTTATATGTTTTAGTCTCCAGTCCCCTAATCATAGAACATAGACTAGAATAATAGAGTGGGAAGGGACCCCGGAGGTCTTCTAGTCCAACCCCGTTTGAGCAGGAGATCGTGTACCATTTCAGACAATTGTCCAGTCTCTTTTTGAAAACCTCCAGGGATGGAGGAGCTCCCACAACCTCTGGTGGCAAGCAGTTCCACTGGTTAATTCTCTTCACTGTGAGGAAGTTTCTCCTGAGTTCCAGGTTGCTTCCGTCCTTGGTGAGTTTCCATCCATTGCTTCTTCTTGTCCTGCCTTCAAGGGGCTTTGGAGAATAGGATGTTGACCCCCCTATTCTTGGTGGCAACCTCTGGGATCTTGGAACACACAGCGTGCCCCTCAAGGCGAGAGCCGTAGCCACCACCTTGGCCTCCAGGGAGGACCTTAAATGCTGTCTCCACTGGTTGGTCTGGGGTCCTGTTGGGGCAGCTCCATGCTGGAGGTCCTTAGAGGATTAAATCCTCCCATTGCATGCTGGCTCCTATCTCAGCTAATTTTATTAATACAAGTAGTTCTCGACTTAGAGCCGTTGCGTTTAGTGGCCGTTCAAAGAATAGAATTAGAATAGAATAGAACACAGTAGAATAGAATAGAAAATAGAATAGAATTAGAATAGAATAGAACAGAACAGAGTGGCATAGAATAGAGAATAAAATTAGAATAGAATGAGAATAGAATAAGAATAGAATAGAATTAGAATAGAATAGAACAGAACAGAGTAGAATAGAATAGAGAATAGAATAGAGAATAGAATTAGAATAAGAATAAAATTAGAATAGAATAAGAATAGAATAGAATTAGAATAGAATTAGAATAGAATTAGAATAGAACAGAGTAGAATAGAAAAGAGACTAGAAAGAATAGAATTAGAATAGAATTAGAATAGAATTAGAATAGAATTAGAAGAGAAGAGAATAAAATTAAAATAGAATTAGAATAAGAATAGAATAGAATTAGAATAGAACAGAGGAGAATAGAATAGAGAATAGAATTAGAATAGAACAGAACAGAGTAGAGTAGAATAGAATAGAGAATAAAATTAGAATAGAATTGGAATAGAATAAGAATAGAATAGAATTAGAATAGAACAGAACAGAGTAGAATAAGAATAGAATTAGAATAGAATAAGAATAGAATAGAATAGAATAGAATAAGAATAGAACAGAACAGAACAGAACAACAGAGTTGGAGGTCTTCAACCCTCTCTCTAGACAGGAAACCTTACACCACTACAGACAAATGGTCTGAATGGGGTTACAGGAAGCACCACATCTGGGTTGTGAATTGTGGGTCTGGGCAATGAATATTTTGTGTTAAGAGGCTCAAATCAGCTGGGGGACGACCGGAGGGGGTTGGGGGCCATAGGACTTACGCTGAAAATGAAGAAAAGTTCGATAAACATGGCTCCGAAAGGCAGAATTCCAGCCATGAGGATCCTGGGAAGGAAGGAAGGGAGGAAGGCGAGAGTCATTATGGAGGCAGGAGATCTTGTTGGAAGGGATCCCTCAACTGCGTCAACTGCTAATTTATTATCCCATTATTTAAAAGGCAGGAGGCTTTCTTGAACTCAGCACCCAGCTAGGTAGAGTCAGGCTAGGAAAGCAACCCTTTCTACTATTATTGTAATTGTGAGATTTTTTTATTCCGCCGTTTCATGTATAGCTCCAGGTGACAAGCATCTCTCCTGTGCTCCCCTCCTCCTGTTTTCCCCACAACGACAACCCTGTGAGGTGGGCAGGGCCGAGAGAGCATGATCGGCCCGTCCAGCTTTCATGCCTACAGCAGGACTAGAACTCCCAATCTCCTGGTAATTGGCCCAAAGTTATCCAATCGTCTTTTGTGGCTAAGGTGGGACTAGAACTCCCTCTCTCCTGGTCATTGGCCCAAAGTCACTCAATTATCTTTCATGCCTAAGGTGGGATTAGAACTCCCTCTCTCCTGGTCATTGGCCCAAAGTCACCCAATTGTCTTTTGTGGCTAAGGTGGGACTAGAACTCACTGTCTCCTGGTGATTGGCCCAAAGTCACCCAATCGTCTTTTGTGGCTAAGGCGGGACTAGAACTCCCTCTCTCCTGGTCATTGGCCCAAAGTCATCCAACCGTCTTTTGTGCCTAAAGTGGGACTAGAACTCTCTCTCTCCTGGTGATTGGCCCAAAGTCACCCAGCCAGTTTTGATGCCTAAGCTGGAGCTACAACTCCCAGGCTCCTGGCTCTTAGGCCGTCCCCTGCAGCACTATCCCAAACTGGCTTTTTTTTTATGACAGCTATTCTACTTCCTGGCCCCAACTTGCAATCACGTCGGCCCCCTAAGACTCACCCAACGAACCGGTTCATGTACCACCTCTGCTCCGGGATCTGCCGTGGGATCTGATTGGTCCTCACGGGATTGTCGTAGGGCTGCTTGCGAAAGCCGAAGTAGTAGCCCAGGTACACCAGGGGCAGGGAAATGCCGAACCACATGCACAGCAGCGCCAGCATGGTGGGAAACGGGACCTGGAAAACGAGACGCCAATCCTCAGACAGCGGCCAGGCGGAGTCTCCCCCGCCAGCTACAAACAACCCCCCCCTCCCCTCACACTGCTAGGAAAGGTTCAGGCTGTGGTTTTCTTGGCCGAGGCTTCCCTGGTACCAACAAAAACCCCTTTTATTAATTGGCTGTGAATTCTGCTCTTTCCCATCCAGCAAAGTCTTTCGAGGGAGGATTTACGGTCACAGACCTTATCTGGCTTGGAAAGCTGCCAGGCCGATCTCTGCAAAACTTGGCAAGGAGTCTTGGAGAGTCACGAACCAATGAAGGGAACTAATTGTCTCCTGCAAACTCCACTCCCCTTTCGCTCCTCTTTTATTCTCTCTGGGAGGGGCCATTCACCGTCCACCTGTGGCCTTCCTCCCAAGTCGACCCCTGTTCTTTAGCTGTTCCCTTCGTCTGGCAACTCTGTGCATGCGCACACTGGGAACAGGCTCCAGCTGTTCTTCTGCCTCACTGATCTCTGACTCTGAAGGCAGCTGATAACTGGCAGACGGCCCTGGTCCCCTCTCTGCCTCCGACACAGAGCCCTCGTCCGAGCCTTTCCCAGCCTCCAGGACTGGCCCACCTTCCTCCCCAACCTCCTCACTGTCCGAATCGGCTGCCAGCTCCGATGGCCACTGGTGAGCCACAACACTCGGTGTCGAGCCATGCAAAATAGAGAAAGTAAGCTTTTGCTGTCTAAAAAAAAATGTATGGGACATAAGACAGGACAGAACTCCTTGGGGGTAGTTATATTCCCCCCTTCTGACCTCTGAACTTCGGGTGTTCTACAATCAACCCCCATTTACGTCACTGCAGTCACATGTCCTCATTTTACGATGTATTTTTGGCTGGAAACTGGCAATGACTCGTAATTCTCGGCAAAAACAGCCCATCGGTTCGCTTAATGACTGCGTCAGTTGCTTTAACGATTGCGGCATTCGACTTACGACTGTGGTCTTCATTTCTACAATGGCGTCACTCCATCATAGAGAGCCGAAGTGGCGCAGTGGTTAAATGCAGCACTGCAGGCTACTTCAGCTGTCTGCAGTTCGGCTGTTCAAATCTCACCGGCTCAAAGGTTGACTCATCCTTCCATCCTTCCGAGGTGGGTGAAATGAGGACCCGGATTGTTGTTGGGGGCGATACGCTGACTCTGTAAACCGCTTAGAGAGGGCTGAAAGCCCTATGAAGTGGTATATAAGTCTAACTGCTATTGCTATTGCTATCATCATCATCATCATTTCATACCCCATAATCCTTCTGCTCTTTCCTCTGCTGGCTGCTGGTGGGCCACACCACCACCGAACCGTCCCCACCACCTTGTCTGTGGCACCCCACAAGCTCAACTAAGATATACTTTTCTAAAGGCAACTGCACTTGTTTCGTTTTTCCCTGAAGACGTTTCACTTCTCATCCCAGAAGCTTCTTCAGCTCTGACTGGATAATGGGGGGTTGAAGGATTTATGCTCCTTGCAGACAGCTGGACATTTGCGTCCTTTTAGAGGGTTGTTGAGGCCACTTGGAGGATTATCTGTGTCCTCGGGGTCACCTGAGTGGTGCAAATGGTTCCTGTAGCCTGCATTTTTCCCCTCTGGGAATCCATTCCTGCTCCCACCCCATTCCAAGGGTCTTCATCCCAAATTGCATAGCTAAAAGTCTGTAGAGATTCTCCGTCATCCAGGTCCTGGTTCTCCCAAAGGGGCTTTTTCAAGAGGCAACTGGAGTTCCTGGTTTTTTCTTTTGAAGACATTTCACTTCTCATCCCAGAAGCTTCTTCAGCTCTGATTGAACAGAGGAGGATGGAAGGATTTATATTCCGTGCAGTCATCTGGTCATTTGCGCTCTCTCCGAGAGTCATGGAGGCCACTTGGAAGATTTATTTGTGCCCCCAGGGGTCACCTGAGCAGTGCAAATGGGTGTGAATGCACTCCTTTCAGCCGCTCCAAGGTTCCACACCCATTTGTACTATTCAGATGACCTTAAACACAGGTAAATGCAGATAAACCTCCAAGTGGCCTCAATGACTCTGGGGGAGGGTGCAAACGAGCATTTGAAGTCCTTGAGTCCTCTATGGAGATTCTCCGTCATCCAGGTCACGATTGTCCCAAAGGGGCTTTTTTTTCCCCACGAGGCCACTGGACTTTCTGGTTTTTTTCTTTCGAAGACGTTTCGCTTCTCATCCAAAAAGCTTCTTCAGCTCTGACTGGACGGTGGAGAAGGGAAGGATTTATATTCCTTGCAGACAAAACTGGTCATTTGCATCCTTTTAAGAGGGTCATTGAGGCCACTTGGAGGTTTATCTGTGTCCTCAGGATCACCTGAGTGGTGCAAATGGTTCCTGTAGTCTGCAATTTTTCCCCTCTGGAGATCCATTCCTACTCACACCCCATTCCAAGGATCTTCATCCCAAATTGTACGGCTAAAGATCTGTAGAGATTCTCCGTCATCATCCAGATCCTATCCCAAAGGTTTTTTTTTTCAGGAGGCAACTGGACTTCCTGTTTTTTTCTTTTTTCTTTCAAGAACACCCTTCGGATGGTCTGGGAGTATGAACAGATTTCCAGACTACATTTGCAGACTACAGGAACCAGGAGCGCTACTCAGGTGACCCTGAGGACAGAGATAAACCTCCCAGTGCAAAAAATAATAGAATAATGCAAATGACCAACAGTCTGCAAGGAATATAAATCTTTCCATCCTCTCCCATTCAGTCAGAATTGAAGAAGCTTCTTGGATGAGAAGAGAAATGTCTGGATTTGTGCAAACAGCTGGTCATTTGCGTCCTTTTAGAGGGTCATTGAGGCCACTTGGAGATTTATCTCTGTCCTCAGGGTCGCCTGAGTGGTGCAAGCGACTGTGGAGCCTTCTTGGAACTGTGGTGGTAGACTAGAGATAGATGGTGTCCTCTCCCTCCGTTGAGAGAGGTCTGCTCAATTTGAACCCAGATGGTCTCAGGAGCTCTCAGAGAGAGTGCGAATGACCAGATGACCGCAAAGAAAAACGATCCATCCTGCCAGAACCAACGAAGCTTCTTGGATGAGAAGCGAAATGTCTTCCAGCAGAAACAAAGGAAATCCAGCTGCCTTTTGAGATTTCTCTGTCAGATCCCAAACACTCAGAGGAGTAAACCCCAGAGGAGGGAGGGGGTAGCAAGGAGAGGCTTACCGCTCCCGAGGAGTGTTTGCCCCAGATGAAACAATTCAGGATGAAGCATATCCCAAAGACGACCCCGGGATACAGCATTGCCGTCTGCGAGGGAAAAGAAGAAAGCAGGTTTAGTGGGCTCCATGCGATGAGGCCCTCTGGCGTCACCCCCAACCCCCGTTTCTGTATCAGGAGCTCCGATTCTTCTTCCCCCAACACAGGTAGCCTTGGCGTGCGACCTCAACTGAACCCCAAATTACTGTGGTTAAGGGAGACGTTGGTTAAGTGAGCTTTGCCCCGTTTTGCAACCTTTCTTGGCCACAGTTTTTAAGCGAATCACCACAGTTGTTAAATGAGTAACAAAGGGTGTTAAGGGAATCTGGCAAGGACCCCAGAACGGCTCCTCCTCCATCGCCACCTCTTCACCCCACTTCTTTCTAGCACTGATGATGTTCCCTAGTTGGGTCATGAAACTTCTACAAGAAAACAGCTGAGCTCAGAGAGCACAAAGGACCTCACCGTCCTCCTCCTTTCCTTCCTTCCTTCCTTCCTTCCTTCCTTCCTTCCTTCCTTCCTTCCTTCCTTCCTTCCTTCCTTCCTTCCTTCCTCTTCACTCCCTTCTAGCACTGATGATGTTCCCTAGTTGGGTCATGAAACATCTACAAGATTACAGCTGAGCTCAGAGAGCACAAAGGACCTCACCGTCCTCCTCCTTTCCTTCCTTCCTTCCTTCCTTCCTTCCTTCCTTCCTTCCTTCCTTCCTTCCTTCCTTCCTCTTCACTCCCTTCTAGCACTGATGATGTTCCCTAGTTGGGTCATGAAACATCTACAAGATTACAGCTGAGCTCAGAGAGCACAAAGGACCTCACCGTCCTCCTCCTTTCCTTCCTTCCTTCCTTCCTTCCTTCCTTCCTTCCTTCCTTCCTTCCTCTTCACTCCCTTCTAGCACTGATGATGTTCCCTAGTTGGGTCATGAAACATCTACAAGGAAACAGCTGAGCTCAGAGAGGACCAAGAACCTCACCGTCCTCCTCCTTTCCTTCCTTCCTTCCTTCCTTCCTTCCTTCCTTCCTTCCTTCCTTCCTTCCTTCCTTCCTTCCTCTTCACTCCCTTCTAGCACTGATGATGTTCCCTAGTTGGGTCATGAAACATCTACAAGAAAACAGCTGAGCTCAGAGAGGACCAAGGACCTCACCGTCCTCCTTCCTTCCTTCCTTCCTTCCTTCCTTCCTTCCTTCCTTCCTTCCTTCCTTCCTTCCTTCCTTCCTTCCTTCCTCTTCACTCCCTTCTAGCACTGATGATGTTCCCTAGTTGGGTCATGAAACATCTACAAGAAAACAGCTGAGCTCAGAGAGGACCAAGGACCTCACCGTTCTCCTTCCTTCCTTCCTTCCTTCCTTCCTTCCTTCCTTCCTTCCTTCCTCTCTTCCTTCCTCCTCCTCCTCTTCACTCCCTTCTAGCACTGATGATGTTCCCTAGTTGAGTCATGAAACATCTGCAAGAAAACAACTGAGCTCAGAGAGCACCAAGGACCTCACCGTCCTCCTTCTTTCCTTCTTTCCTTCCTTCCTTCCTTCCTTCCTTCCTTCCTTCCTTCCTTCCTTCCTTCCTTCCTTCCTTCCTTCCTTCCTCTCTTCCTTCCTCCTCCTCCTCTTCACTCCCTTCTAGCACTGATGATGTTTCCTAGCTGGATCATGAAAACAACCCAGCTCAGAAGGCACACTTGAATCCTCACAAATATTCTTTTCTATTGGTGAATTTCTTAATTCCTGTTTTGGTTGGAATAATCTTAACCTACCATCACTTGCAACAAGCTTTCCCCAAGAGAATTCCTCTCCCTGTCCAAGCCAAGTTAGACCCCACCTTTCTGTCCTGACTGAAAGCCCCCTGTGCCCCCACCCCAAATCCCTCCCCCTCCCCATCCAGAGGCAGCAGCTCCACTCACACAGAAAGCGCCTTTCTTCCACCGATGGCCTTTGAGTGTGCGGTATAAGCGGCCGGCCGAGAAGCCCCCGAAGACCCTACGTGCCGGGCAGGGGAAGGAAGAAAGCAGGGTTACCTCCCGTCCCTTTCCAGACTCCCCTCCTCCCCCCGTCCCAAAAGAAGAGGGGCTAGGCAGCAACTGGACACTCACCCCATGAACATGAAGAGGAAGCAGGCGGTGGTCATCAGGGCCCCCCGGCTGGAGGGGGACAGCATCCCCAGCATGGCCACAACTGGAAAGAAAAGAGGGAAGCCTCAGGGCACAAAAGGCTGCTGGCCTTGGGGGTTGTATAAAGCCACCAGCAGGCCGGAATCTGTTCCCACGGTTTTAATCCTACTAGCAAGCCACCTGCCCTTCAAACATGGCACGGAGAAGCTGGCATTTCAGGATATTTCTTCCCTTCCCCACTGGATGGTGAGGAAGAGAAGGATTTATATTCCTTGCAGGCAGCTGGTCATTTCTATCCTTTGCATCCAAGTGGCCTCAACGGCCCTCTCAAAGGATGCAAATGACCAGCTGTCTGCTGAATGGGGTGGAAGCAGGAATGGATTTCCAGAGGGGGGGAAAATGGCAGAATGCAGGAACCATTTGCATCACTCAGGTGACCCTGAGAACACAGAAAAACCTCCAAGTGGCCTCAAGGACCCTCCAAAAGGATGCAAATGACCAGCTTTGTCTGCAAGGAGTATAAATCCTTCCCTTCCCCACTATATCCTGTCAAAGAGGAAGAAGCTTCTTGGGTGAGAAGTAAAACGGCTTCAAAAAAGAAAAGAAAATCCAGTTGTCTCTTGAAAAAAACAACACCTTTGGGAGAACCGTGACCTGGATGATGGAGAATCTCTATAAACTTTTAGCTATGCAATTTGGGATGAAGACCCCTGGAATGGGGTGGGATTAGGAATGGACTTCCATAGGAAAAATTGCAGACTACAGGAACCATTTGCACCACTCAGGTGACCCTGAGGACAGAGATAAACCTCCACGTGGCCTCAAGGGCCCTCGAAAAGGATGCAAATGACCAGCTTTGTCTGCAAGGAGTATCAATCCTTCCCATCCCCACCATCCGGTCAGAGCTGAAGAAGCTTCGTGGATGAGAAGCGAAACGTCTTCGAAAGAAAAAACAAGAAAGTCCAGTTGTCTCTTGGGGAAAAAAAAGCACCTTTGGGAGAACCAGGACCTCGATGATGGAGAACTAGAATAAGAATAGAATGTAGAACACAGAGAATAGAATAGAATAAAATAGAATAAAGCAGAATAGAATTTAAAATAATTAGAATAAAATAGAATTAGAATAGAATAGAATGGAATAAAATAGAATAAGGAATAAAGAATGGAATGGGAGAGGAGAGGAGAGAAGTGAATAAGGAATAAAGAATGGAAGAGAATAGAATAGAGCAGAATAAAGCAGAATAGAATTTGAAATAATTAGAATAAAACAGAATTAGAATAGAATGGAATAGAATAGAATAAGGAATAAAGAATGGAATGGGAGATAAGTGAATAAGGAATAAGGAATGGAATGGAATAGAATAGAATAGAGCAGAATAGAATTTGAAATAATTAGAATAAAAGAGAATTAGAATAGAATGGAATAGAATATAATAGAATAAGGAATAAAGAATGGAATGGGAGATAAGTGAATAAGGAATAAGGAATGGAATGGACTAGAATAGAATAGAGCAGAATAGAATTTGAAATAATTAGAATAAAACATAATTAGAATAGAATGGAATGGAATAAAATAAAATAGAATAAGGAATAAAGAATGGAATGGGAGAGGAGAGAAGTGAATAAGGAATAAGGAATGGAATGGAATAGAATAGAGCAGAATAGAATTTGAAATAATTAGAATAAAAGAGAATTAGAATAGAATGGAATAGAATAGAATAGAATAAGGAATAAAGAATGGAATGGGAGATAAGTGAATAAGGAATAAGGAATGGAATGGAATAGAATAGAATAGAGCAGAATAGAATTTGAAATAATTAGAATAAAACAGAATTAGAATAGAATGGAATGGAATAAAATAAAATAGAATAAGGAATAAAGAATGGAATGGGAGAGGAGAGAAGTGAATAAGGAATAAAGAATGGAATGGAATAGAATAGAATAGAGCAGAATAAAGCAGAATAGAATTTGAAATAATTAGAATAAAACAGAATTAGAATAGAATTAGAATAGAATGGAATAGAATAAGGAATAAAGAATGGAATGAGAGAGAAGTGAATAAGGAATAAAGAATGGAATGGAATGGAATAGAATAGAATAGGGGAACAGAACAAGAAAGAATAGAATCGGGATATGGAATGGAAAAGAATAGGACTAGAGAAGAGAAACAGAACAGAGAAAGGCAGGAGGAGGAGGAGGAGAAGGAAGAGAAGGAGGACGCACAGGCTCAGAGAGGGGTGTGGGAGCCAAGAGGGCCACTGGGAGAAAAGGAAGGCTTGAGCTGGGGTTTAGAGGAAAGAGACGAAGGCGCATCATCCTGCTTGCGTTCCTAGAAGCAGCGCTAGTGCATCCGTTGGTCAAGGGAGAGCAGGCAGGTGTGGCTGGAGGAGGAGGAGTCGAGCGGGCCATTTTGTGCCACCAGGAGAGGCTGCGCATCAAGGCCTCCCCTGCCCCTCTCGGCTTCCCACGCGGGGAAAACGCTGGTGCCCGCTGGGCCGTACTCACAGATAACGATCAGGATCATGCAGAAGAGCTGGATGCCAGAGCCCAGGAGGGAGCTGAGGATCATGGGATACTGCGGCGGCCGGAAGACGTCCCCGTGCACCAGTTTCCACCCCGACTCCTCCATGGTGTCCTCCTGCAAAGGGGGGGGGGGGAAAGGGGGCCACACGATGAGACAAATCTCCCCCTTTTTACACAGACACACAAACACAACACACACACACCTGTGGCAGTCCAGCCTGCCTGCCCCTGAAGCAACCCTTCCTTGCAAGAAACGTGGACGTTTTGTTTAGAGACTCCCGAACTGGATTCGAACCTTGGCTGGGGGGGGGGGGAGGGGGTTGGTCTAGATGACCTACAAGGCCCCCTTCCAACTCTGTTAATCTGTAACGCCCAAGGCACGCAGCCCTTGACTTACAGCCACTCACACAGTGACCACGGAAAGTACAAGAGACACCCCCCGGCCCCGGAAGTACAGGTAGTCCTCCACTTACAACTGTTCTGCTTAGCGACCGAAGTTACAACGGCACTGGGGCAAAAAGGCACTTACGACCATTTGTCACGGCAACGACCGGCGCTTGGTAACTGACTCGTATTTATGACGTGATCAACTTTTGTCACCTCCCGACAAGCAAAGTAATTGGGGAAACCAGATTCCCTGGTTAAAGGCGGCTTCAGTACTTTGGGGCCCAGTTCTGAAGTCCCAACAACTGTCCAGCTGTTGCTTTTCAGGCACACGGCCACCAGCCGGCTTTCGCCTCCGTAGGCAGCGTCTCACAGTTACGTGGCCGAGAGGTTTATGATGTTTTCGCCAAAGACAGTTCATAGGCGGTTCTCAACACAGGACCGCAATGGAGCCCCACGTTTCCGTCGTTAAGCGTGACGGAGGTAAAGTGAGCTCTGCCTGGTCTTACCACTTTTCTTGCCACCGTTCTTAAGCAGATCACTGTTCGGTCGTTAAGCGAATCCAGCTTCTCCCGTTGGCTTTTGCTGGTCAGAAGCTGGCTGGGAAAGTCACAAATATGAGTCGGTTGCCAAGTATCGCGTGACAATGGTTGTGTGAAGATGGGTCATAAATCAGGGTGTTTTTTTTCATTTCCTTTGTTCATTTCAAATAGTCACTAAATGAAACGTTGTAGACAGAGGACTGCCTGCACTTCTGGCTATCAGGAAAAACACCCCATAGCGAACCATGAGCTGCTTAACGACCGCAGTGTTCATTTAACGGCTGTTGCAAATAGGCTGTGAAAACGTATCAGTCATATAGGTGATCCCCCTTTTATGATTGTCATGACATACAACTATTATAGTCGTAAGTCGAGGACTACCTGCACATTCGTTCATTCCAAATTCCTAAGGGTCTCTCTCTTTCTCTTTCCTTCCTTTTCTCTCTCTTTCTTTGTTCCTTTCTCTTTCTTTTCCTCTTTCTCTTTCTCACTTTCTCTGTTTTTCTTTCTCTCTTCCTCCACTCTGTCTCTCTCTCTCTCTCATAGTGCTGGTCATTAACCTAAGGAACTCGCTGCTACAAGACACAAGCTCTTTCCACCTCAAAAGATAAAGGTTCCCCTTGCACATATGTGCTAGCCATTCCCGACTCTAGGGGACGGTGCTCATCTCCGTTTCAAAGCCAAAGAGCCAGCGCTGTCCGAAGACGTCTCCGTGGTCATGTGGCCGGCATGACTCAACGCCGAAGGCTCACGGAACGCTGTTCCCTTCCCACCAAAGGTGGCGCCTATTTTTCTACTTGCATTTTTGACCTGCTTTCGAACTGCTAGGTTGGCAGAAGCTGGGACAAGTCACGGGAGCTCACTCCGTTACGCGGTGGTGCTAGGGATTCGAACCACGAACTGCCATCCTTTCTGATCGACAAGCTCAGCGTCTTAGCCACTGAGCCACAACGTCAGTCTTAAAACCAAATCCTTCCTTCCGCTGCTGCCTCCAGGTGATGGCCTCGGATTCAAGAGACGCCAGTTCTCCCGGGGAGGGCCACCACCCCCCAGCCCCTCCCTCAAAGCACTTTTGGAACCCCCCGAGAAGGAGCCCCATCAAAGGTGAACGTACAATATCGTCTTCCTTGTTGTAGTTGGCGATGTCTTTCCGGAGAGTCCGGATGATGATCATGCTGAGGATGCCTGCAAAAAAAGGGAAACCGAGATAAGAGGAAGCCGGCTTGATTTCCGTGGCTTTGCAGCCATGTGTGTCTGTGTGATGGGGGGGGGGGGGAATTCTGCAGCTTAACGGTCCATCCCAAAGGCCCCTCCCTCACACACGTTCTT
Source organism: Thamnophis elegans (assembly GCF_009769535.1). Taxonomy (NCBI): domain Eukaryota; kingdom Metazoa; phylum Chordata; class Lepidosauria; order Squamata; family Natricidae; genus Thamnophis; species Thamnophis elegans. Next base: position 98,315,962 of record NC_045545.1, on the reverse strand, counting down.
TAGGGAATGGATTTAGCATGTCTGTCTGCCTATCGCAGTGTTTCTCAACCTTGGCAACTTGAAGATGACTGGACTTCAAGTCCCAGAATTCCCCAGCCAGCGAATGCCCAGGTTCGCCTGGTGCACCAGTTGCGCCCCTACCTGAACCGGGAGGCTCTCACAACAGTCACTCGTGCCCTTGTGACCTCTAGGCTGGAATACTGCAATGTGCTCTACATGGGGCTGCCCTTGGAGTATTCGGCGACTTCAGCTAGTCCAGAATGCGGCCGCGCGAGCGATTGTGGGTGCACCTCGCTTCACCCACATAACACCTATCCTCCGCGAGCTGCACTGGCTACCTGTCGATCTCCGGGTGTGCTTCAAGGTGCTACTTGTCACCCATAAAGCCCTTCATGGTAGTGGATCTGGGTACTTGAGAGACCGCCTACTGCCAATCACCTCCACGCGACCAATTAGATCCCATAGATTAGGCCTCCTCCGAGTTCCATCAGCCGGTCAATGCCGACTGGCAACTACGCGGAGGAGAGCCTTCTCGGTGGCAGCTCCGACCCTATGGAACGATCTCCCCGTGGAGATTCGTACCCTCACCACCCTCCAGACTTTCCGCACAGCCCTCAGAATCTGGCTATCCCGTCAGGCCTGGGGCTAAAGACTGTAACCCACCCAAATGGTATGAATGTTGTGCTTTTAATTATGTACTGTTTACGTGTTAAATGTTTGTTCCCCCCCCCCTTCGAGTTGTAAGCCGCCCTGAGTCCCCCCAGGGAAAAGGGCGGCATATAAATAAACTCTCAATCAATCAATCAATCAATCAATCAATCAATCAATCAGGGATGGAAGCTGCTCCGAGTAAAACGTCCGTTGGCAACTGACTGATGGGAGAATTTGTCAATGCTGCTCGTTTACGCTTGACAGTATTATTCTCTCCGTCGCACTACAAGTTCTTAGGACCGGAGACAAATTCCCTTGGCCCAATGAAGGTGCCCGGGTCAAATCAACTTGGTTCAAGTGCGCCTGATTTCCTTCTCACCGGAAAGGAAGAAAACCACCACCACGGAATTCACAATGGAAAACCAATGGATCTGCACGTCACTCATGGTGAGGTAAGTGTCCCATCGGGAGGCCCACTTGACGTCGCTCTCCTGCAAAACAAAGAGGGGGGGGGGGGGGGAAGGAGGGATGAGCTGGATGGGAAGGGGCTCTGCCACAGGTTGGCCCAGCGGCCTTTCCCGATTCAGGGACGGCTGCTTCAACGGGTGCCCGCAAAGCTCTTCCCAGCATCCTTTTCCTCTGAGGGGAGGCTCCCCGTCATGCCTGCAAGCCATCATTTCCTTTTGGAGTTCAGGCCTGCCACACTTCCCACTGTGGGAAAATGGGAGAGGGGGATTGTACGAAGCTAGATGATATGCAGCTATAACAACATTCTTCTTAGAAACTCAAGGTCATCCTTTGTCTCTGCACCTGGCCGGAACTGGATGGGTGGAAGCTGCCAGCGTGGCAGTGGGAGATTGGACCATGGGATGGGGGAAAGATCTTGTGTGGCCTACTGCCACACTTCTCCCAACAGCCGGTAAGATCCCACAGGGTGGGCCTCCTTCAGATGCCGTCAACCAGACAATGCCGGCTGGCGGCTCCCCGGAGGAGAGCCTTCTCTGTGGCTGCTCCGACCCTTTGGAACGAACTACCCCCAGAAATCCGGACCTCACCCACCCTCATGGCCTTCAGAAAAGCTGTCAAGACCTGGCTATTCCGACAGGCCTGGGGCTGTTGACCTCATCGTTGAGGTCCAGCCCCAACCGAAATGAATGTATCTGTGTTGTTTTAACCAGTCTTTTTTATTCTTATTTTCTTTTATTATTATTTTTCCCTCGCTGTAAACCACCCAGAGTCCTCCGGGATTGGGCGGCCTATAAATAAAATTAAACTCAAACTTAAGATCTTTCAACTTTTAACTGGGAAAATCTGGGAAGCTTTCAGATTCAGGTTTTCCCAGATGTGCCAACGTGGCTCTCTTCATCAATGGGAACTTTGAGGAATCCTTTGCCTCGGACTCTGATTAGATGCTATTTGGAACCCTGACATTAAGCCCTGGGTTGCTTGGGATTCAGGTGTGTTCATTTGCTTTATTTATTAAACACATTTCTGAATTAGAATAGAGCTGGGAGGGACCTTGGAGGTCTTCCAATCCAGCCCCCTGCTCAAGCAGGACATCCTATACCTGGGATGGCAAACCTGTGGCCATTTGACAGGGGACGCGAGGCGCGCTGGCCAGCTGAGATCAGCCTTTTTTAAAGCCGTTTCTTGCCCTCCCCAGGCTCCAGAGGCTTTATAGGAGTCTGGGGAGGGCGAAAAGAGCCTCTTATTCGCTGGCTGGGGAATTCTGGGAGTTGAAGTCCGGACATCTTCAAGTGGCCAAGGTTGAGAAACACTGTTCTAGAGTAATGAAGGCAGGATGAAAATCTCTTCCCCAGCTTCCATACTCACCTCCCAGTGCACAGAATAGGTAAAGAAAAGCTCATTGGCCTTATTGGGGTCAATTTCCTGAGCGGAGGCGCTGGCAGCTTCGGGCAGGACACACACGCCCTTCTCGTCGGCCTTCATATCTGTGGAGCAAAGAAGAGGGTTCAGGATGGCCAAAGGATCCAATCCAGGGGAATCCAAGACTTCCTCAAAGCATCTCGCCCAACAGGCAACGCTGTCTCATCCCGTCCTTGATGGGCCAGTGATGGAGAAAAACTTGGGCTCAGAGCATCCAAATTTTGGCAAATGCCTGATTCTGCTAGGGTTCTCAGGGGTGTCAAACTCAAAGCCTGCGGGCTGGATTCGGCCCGTGTGGTCCTTAGATCTGGCCTGTGGGACCGGCCTGAAAACAGCAAAGGATCGGCCCGCAATGCCTCTGCTAGTGAAAAGGAGCATATACCGTATTTTTTGGAGTATAAGACGCACCTTCCCCCCCCCCCCCAAAAAAAGAGGGCGAAAAACTGGATGCATCTTATACACTGAATACAATATTTTTGGCCTCCTGAAACCCTGCGCTCTTCGCAAAAATGGACGTGCAGAGGCTTTAGGAGGCTTCCAGATTGTTCCTGGGGGCTGGGGAGGGCAAAAATGAGCAGAAAATTGGCAATTTTTTGCTCACTGGGGGGGGGGGCAGCCCCCAGGAGCACTTTTCAGGCCTCTCAAACTTTCTGCATGCCCCATTTTTCACAAAAAAACCGAGGCATGCAGAAGGTTTGGGAGGCCTGAAGCGTGCAAAACCTTTTTTTTTTAAATGTACCTCTTCAAAATCTTGTTGCGTCTTATACTCCGAAAAAGACGGTAGTTAGATATAGCCAAACACAAAAATAGTTTCCTGTGGGAACCAAGGACATTCCCACAGGTGGCTGGAAGGAGGAGGAGGAGTCCCGTCTCCAGGCAAACCAGCTAGCACCTTGATTGGGCAATGTGGCGTTATTCCCCCTTTCCCCAATTGTTTGGGGAAAGGGGGAACTTTCACTTTTTAACCAGGTGAAAAACCACAGGAAATCTCAGAATCGGTTTTCACCAGCTTGTGCCAATATGATGGAGGCGAGGTGGTACAGTGGTTAGGGTGCAGTACTGCAGGCCGCTTCAGCTGACTGTTATCTGCAGTTCAGCGGTTCTAATCTCACTGGCTCAAGGTTGACTCAGCCTTCCATCCTTCCGAGGTGGGTGAAATGAGGACCCGGACTGTGGGGGCGATATGCTGACTCTGTAAACCGCTTAGAGAGGGCTGAAAGCCCCATAAAGCAGTATATAAGTCTAACTGCTATTGCTGTTGCTATGATACCTCGAATAGGAAATGTTCTTTGTCTGCCTCGGGAGTTCCACTTTCTATGGAGTTCTTAGTTGGAAGCCTGACACCTGGCAGGAAAGGTCATGAGGGAAAACTCGCTTAACCCCTGCCTCACTTAGCGGCTGAAATTTTGGGCTCAGCTGTGGACATAAGCTGGGGGACTACCTGCGTGGGATCAGGGCAGCTCAGACCCAAGCGAGAAGAGCCGCCAGCCCTCTTACCTGCTAGGGCGATGCTCTGTGGGATGACCTCGAAGCGGACCACCCGGTAGGTGGGCTCCTGATTCTCCTCCACCTCCTCTCGGTGGTAGTAGAGGATGAAGGACAGGTGGTTGTGCAGGAAGAACTGGAACAGACGACACGGAGATACGCATTAGAGAGCCCGGAACAGGGGAAAGGGACAACTCATGGCAATCAGACAATTTAATTCAATGTCATGGAGTCACTCATGTCCCGCGGCGAGTTGGCTATGGCAAATTGTTATAAACCCCAGAGAAAGGCCATGTGGAGTAGACTGTGGGGCAGTTTTCCCCCCTGGAGTCACTGGGCAGGTCCCTTCCAGCTCTCTTCTTTTTGTGTGACCAAAATTCAGGCTCTTGGCCATTGGCAGGTACTTTCTACACTTGCAGGTCACCTTCCTAGCTGGCGTCTGACAAAACGCATTGGGGAAAGCCAGATTCAGTTAACGACCGCACGATCCTCTTAACGACTGCAGCGGTTCGCTCAACAACCCATGGCAAAACAGCCATAGACACAGCCACAGTTCACTCAAAACCCTCCTTGCTTAGCAACAGAAATCCTGGTCTCGGAATTTGGGGCCAAAATTTGTCGCTAAGTCGAGGACTACCGAGAATCAAGGGATAGAGCGAAAGACAACATCCGGCATTCGTTAATGGCTCCCACTCCCCCCCCCTCAAAATGATTCCTGGTACCCCTACCCTGTTCTTCTCCATGAACCCAAGTCGGTAGCCATGTTCGAACTGAAGGTCTCGTTCCTTGTTCTTCTCTTCCTCTTCACGGTTCGAGTAGAATTCCAGCCTCGTGGCCACCGGCAAGTTGTCGGCAATGCTGCAGGGACAAATCCTGGGGAGTCAGACCCACTGCCTCTCCTTCTCTCCAAAGCTCCCCGCGGCCCCACTGAAGGCAAGGCAGTAGCAACCCACCCACCCTGGCTTGTTTAGAGGTCAAAAGGACTCACAGGTGAACATAATACTCCTCCTGGATCCGTTCCACCACCAGTTGGCTTTTCTCCTTCGTCAACACAACGGGCTTGTTTGGGTGGTTGCACAACACTTCGCACTTCTTTTCTACGTTCATGGAAACCTGGAAAGGCGTGTTGACAATGCGGTCCCCTCTCAGGACCTCACCTGTGTGCAGGGCAGGGCGGGGAGCGTTGTTGAGGGAGGGGGGGGAGAAGAAAAAAACTATTCAGAGAAGTAAAGGCTTATGTGCAAAGCAAACAGTTATCTGTTCTGTCCCCACCTTCATGGCTTGTTAACAAACGCAGGCAGGCAACTTAAAAGGAAGTCTTTCTTTATCAGTTCTCAGTTCAAACTGGCTTCGAGCCCAGAAATAACATAAATACAAGTCTCCGACAAGAATTCAAAACAAAAACTCTTACAAGCACTGCACTTCTTCCACCATCTCCACGAATCAGGTTTACATGAAACACCAAAGCACTTATCCAAGTGTAACAAGCATAAATCACGATTAATACTCAAGCAATGTTGTACCAAACCAGGAACACACGAAGGAACGTTGACTCCAGCCACTAGGGCGTGGCAGCATCCATCCTTTTATCTCCAAACTTGCCTCAAACCCACCCCCAGCTGCATAATGAATCTTGATCCCGAAAGGACTCACAGCAGACATCTGCTGAGTCATAGCAGACATCTCCTGAGTCACAACAGTTATCAATGCAAATATATTTAGTGTACTTATAAGTGCAAAAATAAATGTGAAATAAAAGTATTGGCAGGCGGCCCTGAAGTCCAAAAAAAGGAAAAGATGGCTTTATTTATTTTTCTTTTAGCAACCCTGTCACGGGTAGTCCTTGACGTACAACCACAATTGTTAAGTGAGACATTTGTTAAGTCAGTTCTGCCCCATTTTACAACTTTCCTTGCCTCAGTTGTTAAGTGAATCACTGCGGTTTATAAGTTAGTAATCCGGTGGTTAAGTGAATCTGGCTTCCCCATTGATTTTGCTTGTCAGGTGGTCGCAAAAGCGGATCGCGTGACCTCAGGGACACAGCAAGTCGTAAATATGAACCAGTTTCCAAGCGTCTGAATTTTGATCACATGATCGCGGGGATGCTACAAAGGATGTAACTGTGAAAAAACGGTCCAAGGTCACATTTTTCAGTACCGTTGCAACTTTGAACGGTCATTCAATGAACTGTTGGAAGTCGAGAACTCCCCATAATCCCCCTTTTATGGGATTGGAGTGAGGGGCGACTGAATGGAGCTGAGCGTTGACTAGCCGGATGCCCTTCCTGATGCCTATTGCGAAGGTCACAGCAGATATTTTCTCTTTGCGCTCTGATAGAGAAACATCTGCCGCTGGCTAGGATTGAACTCTCTACCTTCTGAGTGGGAGGCGAGCGACTTCACCTCTAGGCCACCGTGCCGTTCAGCTATAAATGAAACTATATTTAACATATTTATCAATATATAAATACATTTATACATTTTGTAAGTATATAAATAAAAAAAATGCATTTATGTATTTGTTTAGAGCCAAACCAATATTTCTGGGGCCCTGATTGGTGCAGAGAAAAGACAGAAACTTTACCTGGGCTTAACCCCTCCAACAGGGTCTCTAAATCCTGATCAGCCCAAGGTTGACTCATCCTTCCGAGAGGGGTCAAATGAGGAGCCACATGGTTGGGGGCAAGAGGCGGACTCTGTGAACCGCTTAGAGAGGGCTGTGAAGCAGTATGGAGTAGTATACAAGCCTAAGTGCTACCCTATTGCTGGTTCTGGAGGTGTCAATCTTCAGGGCCACCAAACCAGAGGTGCCGGGACATGGACAGGAGGGAAGGTAGAAGACTGTTCTAGAGGAAGGAGGACCGGGCCTTACCTAAATTTTCAGCTTTATATTTGATGCTGAGCGGCCGACAGAAGGGCAAGGAGTAATACTCGTAAGGTAACTGCGTCCGCGAACTGGTCAGTTTCACAGCCTGGAAAAAGGGAGAGAGAAAGAGATGTTCCAAATCCCCGCGCTGAGAAGATCCCGGTGGATTCATGACAAAGGCCACATCCTGCCCTGATCCTCCTCCTTTCGCCCCCAAAATAAAGCCTGCTGTTTAGAGACAAAACATTACAGATTATGGTGAGACAGACTATTATTGTCTATCTCACATATTCGCTCATAAGCACAATCTACGATGCTGCTAATCACCCCAAATTACGGGCATTTGTGGTTTTTAGAGAAGAAAAACTTCCTGCAGCATTTGGCCTCATATATTCAAAAAGGATGAAATAAGGAAAAGGGTAGGAAATATTCTCCATGTATAGTGGGTACGAGGAAAGAAATTCTGAGAACAGAACTACTCAATCGTGAAAAGATCCAGCATCCTTAATAACAAGAAAACCACCTTGACTGACAGGGAATAGAATCTACCACAGGGGTATCACTCAAGGCCCATAGGCCGGATCCGGCCCGCAGGGTGCTTAGATCTGGCCCACAGTGCTTCTGCCAGTGGAAGGAAGGAAGGAGAATGAAGGAGGAAGGAAAAAGAAGGGAGAGAGGGAGGAAATGGAAGGGAAGGAAGAGGGAAGGGAGGGGAGGGGAGGGGAGGGAGGGAAGGAGAATGAAGAGGGAAGGAAAAAGAAGGGAGAGATGGAGGGCGGGAGCAAAGGAAGGAGAGGAGAGGGAGGGAAGGGAAGAGAAGGAAGAGGAAAGGGAGGGGAGGAAAGGAAGGAAGAAAGGAAGGAGAATGAAGCTTTAGAAATCCTTAGTAAGGATATTCCACACCTGGAATATTTTGCATCCAGTTTTGGTCCCCGCGTTACAAAAAAGATGTTGATAGATTTTGGAAAAAGTTCAGAGAAGAGCAACAGGAGCAGCCAAAAAGAAAGAAAGAGGGGGAGAAGAAGAAGAGGAAGAAGGAGGAGGAGGAGAAAGAAAGAAAGAAAGAAAGAAAGAAAGGAAGAAAGAAAGAAAGAAAGAAAGAAAGAAAGAAAGAAAGAAAGAAAGAAAGAAAGAAAGAAAAGCAGCCGCCAAAAAAGCTAATATGATCCTGGGTTGTATAAACAAGAGGCATAGAATCAAAATCACGTGCTGCTTTATAAAGCCTTAGAAATCCTTAGTAAGGCCACACCTGGAATATTTTGCATCCAGTTTTGGTCCCCGCGTTACAAAAAAGATGTTGATAGGTTTTGGAAAAAGTTCAGAGAAGAGCAACAGGAGCAGCCAAAAAGAAAGAAAGAGGGGAAGAAAAAGAAGAGGAAGAAGGAGGAGGAGAAGGAGAAAGAAAGAAAGTTAAAGAAAGAAAGAAAGAAAGAGAAAGAAAGAAAGAAAAAGATAGAGAGAAAGAAAGAAAGAGAAAGAAAAAAAGAAGGAAGGAAGGAAAAGCAGCCGCCAAAAAAGCTAATATGATCCTGGATTGTATAAACAAGAGGCATAGAATCAAAAATAGGTGCTGCTTTAGGAATCCTTACTAAGGCCACACCTGGAATATTCTGCATTCAGTTTTGGTCCCCACGTTACAAAAAAGATGTTGAGACTTTGGAAAAGGTGCAGGGAAGAGCAACTAAGAGGATTAGAGGACTGGAGACTTAAAACATACAAAGGACGGTTGCAAGATTTGGGGTTGGCTAGTCTAGAGAAAAGAAAGGCTAGAGAGGACACGATAGCAGCCTTCCAGTATTTGAGGGGCTGCCCCAAAGAAGAGGGGGGTCAACATCCTATTCTCCAAAGCCCCCAAAGGCAGGACAAGAAGCAATGGGTGGAAACTAATCAAGGAGAGAAGCAACCTGGAATTAAGGAAAAACTTCCTAACAGTGAGGACAGTCAACCAGTGGAACAACTTGCCCCCCAGAAGGTGTGGGTGCTCCATCATTGGAGGTTTTCAAGAAGAGACTGGGCAGCCAATTGTCTGAAGTGGCATAGGATCTCCTGCTTGAGCAGGGGGTTGGACTAGAAGACCTCCAAGGTCCCTTCCAGCTCTACTCTGATTAAAACTAGCAGGAATGGAACACTTCTGCATGCAACAGCCCATCCCTGTGAGCCGAGGTGGCGCAGTGGTTAAATGCAGCACTGCAGGCTACTTCAGCTGATTGCAGTTCTGCAGTTCGGCTGTTCAAATCTCACCGGCTCAGGGTTGACTCAGCCTTCCATCCTTCCGAGGTGGGTGAAATGAGGACCCGGATTGTTGTTGGGGGCAATATATGCTGACTCTGTAAACCGCTTAGAGGGGGCTGAAAGCCCTATGAAGCGGTATATAAGTCTAAATGCTATTGCTATTGCTATCTTGCGCGGATCTATTGGGAGAGTTACTCCCGGTATTTTCCAGTTTCTACTCACACTCGTACGGGCATTTTAAGAACTGCAGACCTCTTAATTAAATGAAAATGGTGGTATGGTGATAGTAAAATATATAATTTTTTTAACATATACAATTTAAACTGAATGGAATATATGTGATTGTGGAAGGAACGCACGAAATGTACTTGTGAACCAATGGATACGCTTTCTACAAGATGTAATGAAAGATGATTCTTTTTTTGTGTGTGTTTTTTCTGTAATAAAACTAATAAAAAATTTTCCAAAAATAAAATAAAATAAAATAAATGTACATCAGATATGCAAAATACTTGTGATGGTATTTGTTGTTGCTTGAATGTTCAAGGGATGCCTCAAGGAGTATTACTGCTGATGCCCTTGTGACCTCTAGGCTGGAATACTGCAATGTGCTCTACATGGGGCTGCCCTTGAAGAGTATTCGGCGACTTCAGCTAGTCCAGAATGCGGCCACGCGAGCGATCGTGGGTGCACCTCGTTTCACCCACATAACACCTATCCTCCGCGAGCTGCACTGGCTACCTGTCGATCTCCGGGTGCGCTTCAAGGTGCTACTTGCCACCCATAAAGCCCTCCATGGTAGTGGATCTGGATACTTGAGAGACCTCCTTCTGCCAATTACCTCCACACGACCTATTAGATCTCACCGGTTAGGCCTCCTTCGAGTGCCATCTGCCGGTCAATGTTGACTGGCAACTACGCGGAGGAGAGCCTTCTCGGTGGCAGCTCCGACCCTATGGAACAATCTCCCCGTGGAGATTCGTACCCTCACCACCCTCCAGACCTTCCGCACAGCCCTTAAAATCTGGCTGTTCCGACAGGCCTGGGGCTAAAGACTGTAACCCACCCGAATAGTATGAATGTTGTGTTTTAATTATGTATTTGTCTTATATGTTAAAAGTTTGTCTCCCCCCCCCCTTTTAAGTTGTAAGCTGCCCTGAGTCCCCCCAGGGAAAAGGGCGGCATATAAATAAACTTAAATAGAAAAAATAGAAATGTTAAAGCTATATTGACAAAACATCTGAGAATAAATTGTAATGACTTTGAAAGTGTATACTTTAGTGTATTTCTGCATTAATTGTCATCCAAATGAATTGTAAAACTGCTGTACATTAAAAGATCCATTTGGAAAAGAACTTAGAGGAAAATTTATTTATTTTTCTTTCTCGGGGCTGATGACAAACTGGCACAATCAGACCTGGCCGGGATTCTAAAAGGGGTCAAATTCTGGAGGGCATGAAATTCAGGGCCGTCTTACCTTGATTTCTACAGGAGCATTCCGGTGAAAATTGATGGGGGCCACTCCTGGCACGTAGAAGCAACTCACCCCATGCCACAGGAGGAAGAACGGGCACGTAAGCCTCTGCCAAGACAAAAAACAAACATCTGTCACCAGGGAAAACCGCTGTTCAGAATAGGAAGCATTCAAGAACGATCGTCCGGTTTAGGTATTTATTTAACACGCGGCATAAAGCGCACGGATAAGAGTAATAAAAGTTATACAGAAGGGGCACATGATGCTATGGGGCACGTATGATGGAAGTATGTACCCAACTGTGTAAGGTACGAGGAACTCGTGTATCAGTTACAGGTTACATTTTAAAATACGTTGATTCGTGGAAACACAGTAAGATCTAATGAAGGAGAACCTTTGTAGCTCAGGGTTGACATGAGGGGTCCTTGGTGGTCTCCGAGTTTGTTTTCTTGCAGATGTTTCATGACCCAACTAGGGAACACCATCAGTACTACTAGAAGGAAGTGGGGCTGGAGGAGGGGGAGGAGGAGGACTGTGGGGGGTCCTTGGTGCTCTCTGAGCTTGGTTTTCTTGCAGATGTTTCCTGACCCAACTAGGCAACATCATCAGTGACAGAAGGAGGAGGGTTTGCAGGGCGGAGGAGCCTGTCTTAGCTTGGGGAATTGGAGGGGAGGGTCTTGTGATGCCGGAGGGGAGGACATATTCTGTGCATGCCCAGAGTAGAGTAGAAACATGGGCAGAGCAATGGTGCAGAGGTAAATTTCTTCTTTTTTAAAATAAAATTTTATTTTAAACACATAAACACATCAACAAGAACAAACACATGTCTTAAGACAACATAGCAACAAGAAGTTCCATCGTATATCATACAGCAGTTCCGAATCGGTTTCTTTGCAGTTAGTGTTTTCCCTTTCTATACATTTCTATCTTGCGTTCATGGTCTCCTTATTCGTTATCCATTTTAATGTACTATTCTATATTTATTTATACTTAGCTATTTATAACCAAATATTGTTTACCTATATTGTGCTATATGTTCTTACTCTCATTTATTCTCTTACATACAATTCTAGGTATACATTCACATGGTTATTCTTTTTCTTTGCCATTCTTATACTTTTGTTATTCCATTTAAAAGATTATAAGATACAGTTTGGATTGTTTTGTTTACCATCCCTAGCGCCTGTTATGACACCACCTTATTTTCTCTTTCTTTTCTTTTCTCTCTCCCTTCCTTCTCCCTTCCTTCCTCCTCTCCTTTCCCTTCTTTCTTCCCTTACCTCTCCCCTACTCCTACCCTCTCTCTTCCCCTTCCTACCCTCTCTCCTTCTCTTTCTCTCCCTTCCTCCCTCCTCTCCTTCTCTTTCTCTCCCTTCCACCCACCTCTCCTTACCTCCAGAGGTAAATTTCTAAACTGTTTGTCCATTTTAGAGCAGGGGATTTTAACCTCAGCAGCTGTAAGATGGGTGGACTGCGAGGAGGTGGTGGTGGTGGTGGTGGTGGAGGAGGAGGAGGACTATGCAATCCCTTTGTTTGCAGACATTTCATGACCCAACTAGGGAACATCATCAGTGCTAGCAATAAACCTTCTGCAGGAAAACAAGCAAACTCAGAGAGCACCAAGCCCCCCTCACAATAAGAATAGGATAGAATAAGCGTTCTAGATATTAACATGTAGGTTGGTGCCACCAGCTCATGGAAGGCAGGGACTTGTGCTAGCCCTCTCTACAAAACGGATAGGTGGGTTCCGTATAAAACAGAAATAAACAGTGGGGCCCCCAGGGGAAAGCTTTGCAAGACTTATTACAGGTAGACCTCGACTTATTATCGAAATTTCTGTTGCTAAACAAGGCAGTTGTAAAGTGAGTTGTGAGTTCCGCTTTGAGACAATTTCTTGCCACGGTTGCTAAGCTGAAAGCTGTTCGGTTAGGAACACGGTTGTTAAGTGAATCTGGATCCCCCATCGGCTTTGCTTGTCAGGTGGTCGCAAAAGGGGGATCACGTAGAACCATCATAAATATGTTGGTTGCCAAGCATCGAATTTTGACCACAGGGATGGTTCTTAAGTGTGGAAAATGATCCTAAGTCACTTTTTTCCCCCTGTGCTGTTCTTCACTTCAAATGGATTATTGTTAGCACCCCGGAAGCCGGATCCAGCCCCCCCCCGGGCCTTAAGTTTGACCCCCCCTGCTCTAAAAGGATGCAAATGACCAGCTGTCTGCAAGGAGTATAAATCCTTCCATTCCCCAGCATTCAGTCTGAGCGGAAGAAGCTTCTTGGATGAGAAGCGAAACGCCTTCAAAGAAAGAACAAGAAAGTCCAGTTGTCTCTTGAAAAAAAGCACCTTGACCTGGATGACGGATGAATCTCTACAGACTTTTAGCTATGCAATTTGGGATGAAGACCCTTGGAATGGGGGTGGGAGCAGGAATGGATTTCCAAAGGAAAAATTACAGGCTACAGGAACCATTTGCACCACTCAGGTGACCCTGAGGACAGAGATAAACCCCCAAGTGCTTCAACGACCCTCTGAAAGGATGCAAATGACCAGCTGTCTGCAAGGGATATAAATCCTTCCTTTCCTCACCATCCGGTCAGAGCTGAAGAAGCTTCTTGGATGAGAAGCGAAACATCTTAAAAGAAAAAGGCAGAAAGTCCAGTTGTCTCTTGAAAAAAAAAAATCATGACCTGGGTGACTGAGAATCTCTACAGACTACATGGCTTGACCTGATGCCGCTTGGAAATAAAAGTTTCTTCTTCTTTTTTAAAACGTATTTAATTGTTTATATACAGGGTTTTTTATACAGAACTAGCAACATTGGATAAGACATTAATGGGGACGGATGACAGATAAGGATACTATACACTTATGCATTAAATTATAAAATGGAAGAAGAACAAGTTAAAGAGGCGATGATAGTATGGGCTAAAAATTTTGGATATAAAATAGAATTGGTGAAATGGCAAACGCTTTGGGAGAGAAATCGGAAATTGACAATCAACACATCGTATCAGGAAAATCTCTATAAAGTCTTCTATAGGTGGCATCTGCCCCCACCCCACCCCCAGGCAAGATTGGCCAAAAGGTTTAGCAATATGTCCCCAAACTGCTTGAAATGTTAAAAAATAATAATACCTGGATACAAATTCATATGTGCTTAGACAAAATGACCGGACAACATATAGAGTTTAAGCCAGAATTATTCCTACTAGGTATTATATCAGAATGGTTATGATATAGGGACAATATACTGAATATTATAAGGAAGGGAAGGAAAGGAGGGGAGGAAGGAAGTAGAGAATGGAGGGACGAAGGAAAGGAGTGGAGGGTAGAAGAGAGAGGAAGAGAGGGAGAGAAAGTAGGAGAGGAAGAAGTGTGGAGGAGAGGTAAGGGAAGGTGGGTGGAAGGGAGAGAAAGAGAAGGAGAGGAGGGAGGAAGAGAAAGAAAGAGAAGGAGAGAAGGTAGGAAGGAGAAGAAAAAGGGTAGGAGTGGGGAAGAGGTAAGGGAAGGAAGAAGGGGACGGAGACGAGGAAGGAAGGAAGTAGAGAAGGAAGGGAGGGAGAAAAGAAAGAGAAAGAGAAAACGAGGTGGTGTCTTAGCAGGTGCGAAGGATGGTAAACAAAGCATTTTAAACTATACCTTATAACCTTTCAAATGGAATAATAATAATATAAGAATGGCAAAGAAAAAGAATAATTATGTGAATGTATATCCATAACTGTATGTAAGAGAATAAATGACAGTAAAAATATAAAGCATAATATAGGTAAATAATATTTGGTCATAAGTAGCTAACTTTAAATAAATAAAGAATTGTACATAAAAATGGATAACGAATAAGGAGATTATGAATGAAAGTTGGAAATGTACGGTAGGGAAAACACTAACTGCAAAGAAACCGATTCGAAACTGCAGTATGATATACGATGGAACTTATTGTTCCTATGTTGTTTTTAAGTTATGTGTTTGTTTTTGTTGATGTGCTTAGGTGTTTAAAATAAAAAAAAATTATCACAAAAGTGAAAAAAAAATACTGAATATTATACATCTTGACCACAGCAAGAATTGCATATGTGCAGCATTGGAAGAGCGAGAAGGAGGAGGAGGAGACGATGAGGAAGAGTCTCCTTCTAGTCTGTGCAGGAAATAAAAGTTTCTGGAACATTTTCAGAGGGTGCTGCGTGCAGAGTGGCGGGCCTTGACGGGTGACATGGCGAGGTGACAAGGGCCTGAGTCACACTTCCTGATTCAGGAAGGACTGCAGCGGGGCAAACCAGTTGTGGTAGATAATGACACCCTTCCCTTCCTGGCACTCCCTGGCAGGAGACGAGGCAGATTTCCCACAAATCCCGGATTGGCAGAAGAATCTCTGAAAAACATTTGTGTCTCGAAGGGATTTAGTTGGGAGCTGGCTCGGAGGGTTTTGATAACATTTCTGGCTCCACCTGGGGTGTTAAGTCAGGACAGGAAGTCCTCGACTTACAGCAATTCACTTAGTGACCATTCGAAGTTGCAAGGGCATTGAAAGAGCTGACTTAATGCCCGCTTTCCACACTTGAAACCATTGCAGCATCCCCGTGGTTAACCTGATCAAAATTCAGATGCTTGGCAAGTGGTTCATACTTACGACGGATGCCGCGTCCCAGGGTCATGTGATCCGCTTTTGCGGCCGCCTGACCAGAAAAGTCAATGGGGAAGCCAGTTTCACTTAACAACCACATGACTCACTTAACAAATCCAATGATTCACTTAACAAGTGTGCCGAGAGAAGTCCTGAAATGGGACGAACTCCACTTAACCAACGTTTCACTTAGCAATATTTTGGGGTTCAACTGTGTGGTCGTAACTCAAGGACTACCTGCATCATTGGGCTACTGCTGATACCTCAACCCAGCCTGATGGTAAAGCACCTCAGGGAGCAATTATCGTCTTTGATTGCTCCTTCCACTCATTCGAACTGGAACCGCCTACTTCAGAAGAACACAGGTAGTCCTCAAATTATGACCACTGAGCCCCAAATTTCCATTGCTAAGCAAGACAGTCGTTAAGTGAGATTTGCCCCATTTTATGACCTTCCTTTGCCAGCTGATAAGTGAAACAAACGCTTATCGCAGTTTTAAATTAGTAACACAAGTTGTTAAGTGAATCCCTGCACTTGTTAAGTGAGTTAACAAGGTTGTTAAGTGAATCCGGCTTCGTCACCGACTTGGCTTTCAGAAGGCCGCAAAAGGGGAATCACATGACCCCGGGACATTGCGTCATAAATATGAGCCAGTTGCCAAGCGTCTGAATTTTGACCATGTGACCAGGGGGGATGGTGTGACGGTCGTAAGTGTGAAAAAATTGGTCATCACTTTTTTTCAGTACCATTGTTAACTTTGAATGGTCACTAAGCGAGTCATTGTAAATCGAGGACTACCTGTTGTTTTTCCTTCCATCCATGAAGAACCAATTCAAAGGTTGAGCTGACCAATTTAATATAAAAATTGATATAGTTCTATATTTCAACTTTTTTAACAAGTTCTCCAGATCAGAACTCTTCATAAAATAAATTCGGGTGATTTGATATTACAAAACCTCCACACTTTAAAATGTATTTCTTCATTCCTGATCCCACGGAATTTTTCATCCCAAGGGGGAAGCTCCAGACGGCATTGAGCAATCTGTGGCGGGATTCAGAGCTTTCCCACGCTACCAAAATGTTCAAAGATCAATATTTCTTTTTAACCACTTTTCTATCCTGTCTCCGCCACATCCTCTGTGGCTCGGAGAAGAGGGGAAATGAGAAACCTTCTTCCCTTAGCAACCCCTAAAAGATGATCCATCCCAATTACAGGATAATATGACTCTATTCAAACTGAATTTGGATATTTTAAGTAGTTGCAACTTGCAGTGGCTGAGGGTTATCACACACCTTTCATACAAAAGCCACTGCTGTTTAAGTACAGATAATCTTGCTGAAGTCCCTTGGACTGCAAGGCCATCCAACCGGTCAGTCCTAGAGGAGATCAACCCTGACTGCTCTTTAAAAGGCCAGATCCTGAAGAGGAAACTCAAAGACTTGGGCCACCTAATGAGAAGGAAGAAGGACTCCCTGGAGAAGAGCCTCATGCTGGGAACGATCAAGGGCAAAAGAAGGGGACGGCAGAGAAGGAGGGGGCTGGATGGAGTCACCGAAGCTGTCAGTCTGAGCTTCAATGGACTCCAGAGGATGGTAGAGGACAGGAAGGCCTGGAGGAGCGTTGTCCATGGCGATGGGTCGGACACGACTTTGAAACTAACACCACCACCAAACTTGCTGAAAAGGCCAATTATTTTAACAGGACTCTGTGAAAAGTTCCTCACACATTCTATCTACCACGGACATAAAAATCAGAAAAGAACACCTTAATACAGTCACAATAAATTTGTAAATATAAGGGATGGGGGGAGCCAATGTAAAAATCAGCCGTTTTTGGATGAGAATAATTTATAAGAATAAATTAGTCCCAGGGAATCCCAATCATTCATCTCCCTTAAAGGCTCTAGAAGGTACGACAATTTAAAAGAGAATAAAAGGAGGTGCTGAAAGTATTAAAATGAACTTTCAAACAGGTAATGTAAATAATGCACCAGAAGCAATCCAATGTATATGTTGATAGGTAATCATATCACCATCACAGATAACTGGAAACATAAATAAAAAATAACCTATTTTAAGGAAGTTAACATCTTTAATAAGGAAATCATTGTTTGCTGTACACATGAGATGTTTCAGAAGGCCTCAGGCTTTGGAGAAGTCCATAACGTTGGGAAAGGTGGAAGGAAGAAGAGAATGACCAGCAGCAAGGTGGAGTGACTCCATTTCAATGGCCCTGTTGGAAGACCTAAAAGCAGGGGTCTCCAACTTTGGCAACTTTAAGACTTGTGGACTTCAACTCCCCACAACTTTTAGAAGTTGCCAAAGTTGGAGACCCCTGACCTAAAGGACCAGGCTGAAGACATATTGTCTTGGGAGAATCTGTCTTTGAGACGATCTACCTATGTGATCGCAAGAGTCAACGTGGAAAAATAATCCATATGAAATCCTTTCTCTGTGGAGAAGGCAACATGAACATTGATCCATATGGTTGCTAAGAGGTGTCATTGACTTGATGGCACATCATCCATCAATCGCTATCAAGACCAAGTTACTTTGACAAGTCCATAATGTCGGGAAAGGTGGTAGGAAAGAGAAGAGGAGGTTGACCATAGCAAATGGATGGACTGAGTTGTGATGAGGGGGCACTATTCGAAGTTCTGATGGACTAGTTGGTGACAGTGAAGTTTCACTTTGGAAAAAATCTATGTGGCCACCAAGAGAAGGAGAGGAGGGAGGAAGAGAGAAAAAGAGAAGGAGAGAGGGTAGGAAGGAGAAGACAGAAGGTAGGAGTAGGGGAGAAGTAAGAGAAGGAAGAAGGGGAAGGAGAAGAGGAAGGAAGGAAGTAGAGAAGGAAGGGAGGGAGAAAAGAAAGGAAAGAGAAAATAAGGTGGTGTCATAGCAGGTGTGAAGGATGGTAAACAATACATTCCAAATTATACCTTATAATCTTTCAAATGGCATAACAAACGTATAAGAATGGCAAAGAAAAAAAATAACTATGTGAATGTATACCTATAACTGTATGTAAGAGAATAAATGACAGTAAAAATATAAAGCACAATATAGGTAAATAATACTTGATCATAAGTAGCTAAGTATAAATAAATATAGAATTGTACATAAAAATGGATAACGAATAAGGGGACCATGAATGCAAGATAGAAATGTATAGAAGGGAAAACACTAACTGCAAAGAAACCGATTCGGAACTGCTGTATGATATACGATGGAACTTATTGTTCCTATGTTGTTTTTAAGTTATGTGGTTATTTTTGTTAATGTCTTTATGTGTTCTGTTGATGTGCTTATGTGTATAAAATAAAAATTAAAAAAAAAAAGAGAGTCAACGATGACTTCATACTTGATGGCACATCATCAAGGGCAACAGTATATAAGAGTATGCAATGCGGGTGATGGCATTATTAGGAGACCTGATGAGTCAGGTTGGGTACATGAGTCAGGTTGGGAGGGGGATACATATGGTTGCTAAGGTCAAGAGTGACTAGATGGCAACGTCAAGACCAAGTTGCTTTGAGAAGGCCATAATATTGGGAAAGGTGGAAGGAAAGAGATGATGATGATGATGATGACGACAACCAAGGTGGATTGACACCTTGGTAGTGAGGACACCATTAGAAGATCTGAAGGACCTAGCTGGGGACAGATCATCATGGAGAAAGTCAATCCATATGGTTACTAAAAGAAGAGTGACTTGATGGCAATGTTAAGAACAAGATGCTTTGAGAAATGTTGGGAAAGGGAAAAGAAGAAGAGGATGATTAAGGTGGATGGACTCAGCTAAAATGGTGGTAAGGGCACTACTGGAAGAAGCAGGTTGGAGACAGATCACCCTGAAGAAAATCTATATATGTGTCACCAAGAGTCAACTATGATTTCATATTTGATTGCAGATCATCAAGGTCCCAGTATATAAGAGTGGCACCATTTGGACATCTGAAGGACCTATTTGGGGGACAGTTCACCTCGGAGAAGATCAATCCATATGGTTCCTAAAAGGTGACACTGACTTGATGGCACATCAATCAATCCATGTCATGATCAAGTTCTTTTGAGGGGTCCATAATGCTGGCAAAAGTGGAAGGGAAGAAGAAGAGGAAGATGGATGTTCTTGATTACAGTATTGGTGAGAAGCACCATTGGGAGACCTGAAGAACCAGGTTGGCGACAGATAATCCTAGAGAAAATCTATGTGTCACCAAGAGTCAACTATGACTTTATGGCTTCATAATTGATGGCACACCATTAAGGGTAACACTATATAACAGGGGTCCCCAAACTTGGCAACTTTTAAGACTTGTGGACTTCAACTGTTGAAGTCCACAAGTCTTAAAATTTGCCAAGTTTGAAGACTTCTGCTATATAAGATGATGAAGTGGTGGTGAGAAGCACCATTGGAAAACCTGAAGGACCCGGTTGGGGACAGTTCACCTCAGAGAAGATCAATCCATATGGTTCATAAAAGGTGACACTGACTTGATGGCACATCAATCAATCCATGTCATGATCAAGTTCCTTTGAGGGGTCCATAACGCTGGGAAAAGTGGAAGGAAAGAGGAGAAGAAGAGGAAGACCAAGATGGATGGTCTCAATCAGTGTTAGTGAAGGCACCATTGGGAGACCTGAAGGACCAGATTGGAGACAGATCATCCTGGAGAAAATCTACATATGTGTCCACCAAGGGTCAATGATGACTTTATGACTTCATACTTGACGACACACATCAAGGGCAACACTATATAGCAGTGTTTCTCAACCTTGGCGACTTTAAGTCCTGTGGACTTCAACTCCCAGAATTCCCCAGCCAGCACAGCTGTGCTGGCTGGGGAATTCTGGGAGTTGAAGTCCACAGGACTTAAAGTCGCCAAGGTTGAGAAACACTGCTATGTAAGATGACGAAGTGATGGTGAGAAGCACCATTGGAAGACCTGGAGGACCTGGTTGGGGACAATTCGCCTCAGAGAAGATCAATCCATATGGTTGCTAAAAGGAAGACCAAGGTGGATGGTGTCAATTACAGTAGAGGTGAGGACATCATTGGAAGTTCTGAAGAACCAGGTTGGAGACAGATCATCCTGGAGAAGACTTCTATTTATGGGCCACTGAGAGCCAACTATGACTTGATGGCACATAATCAATCAATCAATCAATCAATCAATCAATCAAAATCCACAAAAAGTACTAAAAAGGAGATGAGAATCCATCTGGACCCGCCCTGGTTTTTTTTGGGGGGGGAGGGGAACCCAGTTCGACACCAAGCACCCCAAATTAAGTAAATCCCCAGCAAGGGGCACTATTTAAATATAAAATTGTGTCCCCCTTTTTTTGGGGGGGGTTAGCCCCGCTGTCACTTCGAACGGCCACTAAGCGAAACGGTTGTAAGTCGAGGACGGCCTGCCAGCCCCAGACCGTCAAAGGAGTTCAGCCCCTCCCCCGTGTCTTCATAGAGCCCCTAAGAACCCCCTCAGGGAGATTTTGGGGGGCTGCCACGTGGGGGGAGCGGTTTACATCTCCTCACGAGACCCCCCTGAGGCGACCCTCCTGGCTGCGGAAGGGAGGGGATTTGGGGGGAGGTGGCGGGGGGAGATGCCCCTCCCCTGACAGGGGGTCCCAAGCTCCTCCTCGGCCCTCTCCGAAGGGCCCGGGCGTCCCCGAGGCCCCCCCGAGACCCCCGGTGCCTCCCCCGGCCTCTCCCGCAGGGCCCCAGCGCCGGCGCCCCACTCACCAGAGCCCCCGGGGCCGCCATCTTGGATCCACGTGTCGACGCCGACGTCGCCGGAAGTGGCTCCCCATTGGCCGAAGCTGCCGGTTGCCATGGAGACGGCGGCCGTGGCTGGGTTGGAAGGCCCAGCCCGACCCGGCCTGGTCCTCGGACACTTCCCCGTCCCCACCACGCTCGGGAAAGTCCAGGCTAGCAGTTGCAACCCCTTCGCCGAAGGGACGGGGAAGGGTTGGGAAAAGGGAAGCGCTGGGCCTTTTCCGGATTTGGACCTTGTCACCATCTTGGCTGCTGGCGGAGTGGGGCTCTTTCCGCCATCTTTGGTGCGGGCGCGTTCCGTGTGGAGGCGGCGCCATTTTTATGGCGGGCAAGGCGCCCTCTTCGTGCGTGGAGGTTGAGAGTGGGCGCCATCTTTTTTAAGGGCATTGCTGGATATTCACGAGGAGGTTTTTAAAGGTCTTAAAAGGAGACAATTTGTGTGTGTCAAGAGCCAACATAGAATAGGATAGGATAGAATAGAATAGAATAAAGGAAGAATAGAATAGAATATGGAATGGAATAGGAGATGGAATACAATGCAATAGAATAGAATAAGAACAGAATAGAATAAGAACAGAACAGAATAGAATAATAAGGAAAGAATATAGAATAAAATAGAATATGGAATGGAATAGGATAGGAGATGGAATACAATAGAATAGAATAAGAAGAGAACAGAATAGAATAAGGAAAGAATAGAGTAGAATAGAATAGAATAACAGAGTTGGAAGGGACCTTGGAGGTCTTCTAGTCCAACCCCCTGCTTAGGCATTGGCTCTAAAGGCAGGAATCATCAGAATCGGGCTTTAAGGAGCGTCTTCTCCAGTAAATGTGTATTTTTCTATACCCATTTTAGATTCTCAGGGTTCCCTTTCTTGTAAGTTACTGCTGCAGTCAATAAGCAAGCACTCAGTCGTTAAGTGAGCAAATTCTGCAAGTTGAGTCCCACAAGCCTTTAAATTGCCATGGTTGGAGACGCTGGATTTAGTACAAACTCATTTCCCCCATTTTACTGCCTTTTTGCCATGGTTGTGTGGGAAGTTATCATCCAGCCCTCTCCCAGAAAAATGAAATATCCTAGGAAATATTGAAAAGGCAGAATATTTCTCTGGATGTGAAAAGAAACATGTTTCAAAAGACAGAATAGTTGCCTATAGCTTTCTGCCCATCCCCAGCTAATGGGCCATTAAGATGGCCAGGCTAGCCCACTTTACATAATAAAGACTTCTCCTCACTGCAGCTGTAGGGGGAAGGGATATTACTCAACTGACCACAAGGCAACTGAGAACTCATCACAGCCTAGAGAGTAGCCCCCTGCATGGCACCATGGGAGCCTGACAACCAGTCAGAATACATTTCTTACATAGGAACAGGAAACAGAGAGGTGGGACTGAACAGGGTATAAAAGCCTAGCAAGCCCCTCCCTCAGCCCTTCTCTTCTTCTCCACCAACATTGAAGCATGTGATCACATTTTCTGTTCAGGGCTCAAGCCATGTGGTCCTGTCCAACAATAAACCATCTTTCCAAGCAGCCTCCATCTCTCCAGTGTCTTTTTCCCCACTTGGAGCTGAACCCAGAAGGACATTTCATTCAACAGTTGTTAAGTGAATCATGTGGTCATTAAGTGAACCTGGCTTCCTTTATTGGCTTTGTTTGCGAGAATCCAGAGGGAAGGTGATCACATGGTCCAGGGACATTGCAACCGTCATAAATAACAGGCTGGTTGCCAAGCATTCGAATTCTGATGCGGCAACTGTCATAAGGCACCATTTTAAGTGTCGTCGTAACTTTGAATGGTCACAAAACAAATGGTTGTAAGTCGAAGACAACCCATACAGTGGTTGGAACAGACCTGGTACACTAAGCCCAAATCAATCCAGATCGTGGGTGATACCTTTTCCACTGAAGTTTTTTAATTTCAAGATTTAGGGTTTAAAATTTGATAGATACCATTAGTCCTTTGAAGATTTTCTCCCCAACCAAAATGGGATGATCTGTTTTCTCTGAAAAGAGCTAAAAATAAGGGAGGTGTTTGGAGACGAAAAATGGTTGTCATGGAAAGTAAGGAGTTATTAAAGAAAAAAATGAAGTCTGAAAACTTTTGTGGTTTGCAAAAGGACTTAAGCAAAGCATCAAACAAAACCATAATCTTCAGGCATATCAACAAATCATCAGAAACCCAATCCTTAGGAAAGAATAATATAACATCTGAAGAGACGTTAATGCAGGTATTCCTTGAGTTACAATCATTCATTCAAAGTTGCAACGGCATTGAAAAAAGTGACTTAGTACGTCCGTTTTTCACCCTTAATGACCGTTCCAGCATCTCCATGGTCACATGATTCAGACGCTTGGCAACTGGCATGTACTTATGACAGTTGCAGAGTCTCGGAGTCACCTGTGATTCCCTTTTGCAACCCAAAGTCAAAGGGGAAGCCAGATTCACTTTACAGCCATGTTACTAAGTTAACAACTGCAATGACTCACTTAATAACTGCAGCAAGAAAGGTCGTAAAATGGGGGGAATCTCGTTTAACAACGGCCTTGCTTAGCAACAGAAATTTTGGACTCGTTTGTGGGTGTAAGCTGAGAATTACCTATAAATCTAAACCAAAGTTTGTTGCTTGGTGTATGGGGTTTATACGTTCAAATAAAGTATTAACAAAACATGTACAAATTAGCTTTAGCATCATGTGTGATCTCTGTCAACCTCCCTGAAGCCACACATGTATTTGTAATAACTGTGGATGTGTTTCACGTGGACACAACTAGGCTAGATAGTTCCAAGTAGACAGGTTAGGTTAGGGACAGATTTTTAAGGAGAAAATAAATCTTATGTGGTGGCTAGAAATAATAACACCTTAAATAAGAATGGAAGGGAATAGCGCAGAGAAGAGCAACGAAGAGGATGAGGGGACTGGAGGCTAAAACATACGATGAATGGTTGCAGGAACTGGGCATGGCTGGTCTAGGGAAGAGAAGGACCAGGGGAGACACAATAGAAGTCTTCCAACATTTGAGGGGCCGCCACAGAGAGGGTCAAGCGATTCCCCAAAGCAGACAAGGAATAATGGATGGAAACTGACCAAGGAGAGATTCAACCTACAAACAAGGAGAAATTTTCTGACAGTGAGAACCATCAACCCATGGAACAGAAGTTGCCTTCAGAAGTTGTGGGAGGTTCATCCCTGGAGGTTTTCAAGAAGAGACTGGACCGTCCTCTGTCAGAAAGGGTGCAGGGTCTCCTGCTTGGGTAGGGGGTTGGACTAGATGACCTGCAAAGTCCCTTCCAACTCTGTTAATCTGTTAAATCTGATAATAGAATAGAACAGAAGAGAATAGAAGAGTAGAGTAGAATAGAGAATAGAATAGAATTAGAATTAGAATAGAATAAGAATAGAATAGAGAAAATAGTAGAGAAGAATAGAGAATAGAATAGAATTAGAATAGAGAAAATAAAAGAATAGAGGAGAATAGAGAATAGAATAGAATTAGAATAGAATAGATAAAATAGAAGAGTGGAATAGAATAGACAATAGAATAGAGAAATCGAATAGAAGAGTAGAGTAGAATAGAAAATAGAAGAGAAGAGAATAGAGAAAATAGAATAGTAGAGTAGAATAGAGAATAGAATTAGAATAGAATAAGAATAGAATAGAGAAAATAGTAGAGTAGAATAGAATAGAGAATAGAATAGAGAATAGAATAGAATAGATAAAATAGAAGAGTAGAATAGACAATAGCATAGAATAGAGAAATCGAAGAATAGAGTAGAATAGAAAATAGAAGAGAAGAGAATAGAGAAAATAGAATAGAAGAGTAGAGTAGAATAGAAAATAGAATAGAAGAGAATAGAGAAAATAGAATAGTAGAGTAGAATAGAGAATAGAATAGAATTAGAATAGAATAAGAATAGAATAGAGAAAATAGAAGAGTAGAATAGAATAGAGAATAGAATAGAATAGATAAAATAGAAGAGTAGAATAGACAATAGCATAGAATAGAGAAATCGAAGAGTAGAGTAGAATAGAAAATAGAAGAGAAGAGAATAGAGAAAATAGAATAGAAGAGTAGAGTAGAATAGAGAATAGAAGAGAATAGAGAAAATAGAATAGTAGAGTAGAATAGAGAATAGAATAGAATTAGAATAGAATAAGAATAGAATAGAGAAAATAGAAGAGTAGAATAGAATAGAGAATAGAATAGAGAATAGAATAGAATAGAGCAAATAGAAGAGTAGAATAGAATAGACAAAAACTGGAATAGAATAGAGAAAATAGAATAGAGTAGAATAGAGAATAGAATAAGAATAGAATAGAATAAATAGAAGAGTAGAGTAGAATAGAGAATAGAATAGAATAAATTAGAATAGAGAAAATAGAATAGAAGAGTAGAGTAGAATAGAATAGAGAAAATAGAAGAGTAAAATAGAATAGATTGGCCAAGTGTGACTGGACACACAAGGAATTTGTCCCTGACACATAACCTCTTGGTGTATAAGTAAGCACAAGAAGTGATCACAATGATAAAATACAATCATCATAAAACAACAGTGAACGTTGTCATATTGTACCTTATACAAAACAAGGATAAAACAATGACAATCAATTCCAAGTAAGAGCCAAGAATACTTTCCTTTTATTTTTTTTGAATTTCAATTTTTATTGAAAATAGTTATCTATTCATTCTATTAGAATAATAATTATTTGCATCTTACAATGATTTCAAACGTGCCATTGCCTCATAATCCTCCCCTAATCTGGATCTCCGCAGGGAATCCCATCTTCATTAAATGCAGAACGCTTCCCCCGTGTTTTAATAGTCTTGAAATGGGAAACTAGCGTTAAGAATCAGTTGGCGAAGCTTTTCGAAGGCCACTCATGAATCAAAATATACACAGGCAGTCCTTGACATACAACCGTCCCTTCAAAGTTCCGACGGCACTGAAAAAAGGGAACTCGGCATCCTTTTTCCACACTTACGACCGTTGCAGCATTCCTCGTGGTCACGTGATCGAAATTCAGAGGCTTGGCAACTGGCACATACTTACGACGGTGTCCCGCAGTCACGGCTTCCCCTTTTGCGACCTACTGAGAAGCAGTCAATGGGGAAGCCGGATTCACTGAACGACCGTGTCGCTAACTGAACTGATCCGCTTGACAACCATGCCAGGAAAGGTCGTAAAGTGGGACAATACTCCCTTAATAACTGTCTCGCTTAGCAACAGAAATTTCGGGCTCAATGGTGGCTGTAAGTCGAGGTCTACCTGCGGTTATACCCCGACTTAATCATCCAAAATACATAATTTATTTCTCTTTCTCTCTCTCTCCCTTTCTTGCTCTCCCTCTCTCTCCCTCTCTCTATCTCTCTGTCTCTCTGTCTCTCCCTCTGTCTCTCTCTCTCCCTTTCTCTCTCTCTCTCTCTCCCCGCCTCTCTCCCTATCTGTCTCTCCCTCTCTCTCTCTCTTTCTCTCTCTCCCTCTCTCCCTCTCTCTCCCTTTCTCTCTCTCTCCTCGCCTCTCTCCCTATCTGTCTCTCCCCCTCTCTCCCTCTCTGTCTCTCTCTCCCTTTCTCTCTCTCTCCCTCTCCCCGCCTCTCTCCCTATCTGTCTCTCCCTCTCTCTCTCCCTTTCTCTCTCTCCCTCTCTGTTTCTCTCTCTCTCCCTTTCTCTCTCTCTCCCCGTCTCTCTATGTCTCTCCCTCTTTCTCTCCTTCTCTCTCTCTCCCTCTCTCTGTCTCCTCCTTTCTTGCTCTCTTTCTCTCTCTGTCTCTCCCTCTCTCTCCATCTCTCTACCTATCTGTCTCTCCCCCTTTCTGTCTCTCTCCCTCTCTGTCTCTCTCTCTCCCTCTCTGTCTCTCCCCCTCTCTCCCTCTTTGTCTCTCTCTGTCTGTCTCTCCCTCTTCCTCCCTCTCTCCCTCCCTCATATGCACACACACAATTGTACAGACACACACAGCCCTCCAGGAACCTCCATCAGAACGTTGTGGCTTCACAACAGATGCCAAGATAAAGTGCCTTCCGTCTTTGAAGCGGTTTCAGTCCGATTAGTTCGCAGCGAAGAGACAAAACGTTTGCTTAATTCAGTCCCTTAATCCAACCGGGTTTGCCAACCAGCCACGTTGGCACCTAGGAAAAAAATAACCTCTTCCCTCTAAGCCACGGGTTCTCCATGCCAACACCTGGGCTCTCGCAGGGCATCAGCGTGCCGGCGACGCCGGTGTGGCTCTGGGTCCCTCTTAAGGCTGTTGTTGGTATTGCTTTTCCGTGCCGGTGAAAAAGTCCTCCAAGATGCTCTGGATGTACTCAAAGGTGGGGCGATCTTCGGGTTTCTGCTTCCAACACCTCATCATGATCTCGTAGAGCTCCTGCGGGCAATCCTGGGGACGGGGCATCCGGTAGCCACGCTCCAGCGCACGCATCACTTCCAGATTAGTCCTCCCTGCAGGGTAGACAAAGAAAGAGGCAGGGGGGATCATTCCTGACCTGAAACCCAACTCGGAAGCTATCGCAGAAGAGAGAGGGGGCTTCCGACAGGCCCAAAAAGCCAGTAAAACCATTGGCCCAGTCAGGCTGGCATGACCTGCTGGGGGTCCTGGGTGCTCTCTGGGATGGGTTGTTTTCTTGCAGACGTTTCGTGACCCAACTAGGTAACATCATCAGTGCTAGAAGGGGGTGGGGTTTGTGGAGAGGAGGAGGAGGAGGAGGAGAGGATGACTGTGGGCTCCTTGTTGCTCTCTGAGCTTGGTTTCTTGCAGGCGTTTCATGACCGAACTAGATAATATCATCAGTGCAGATGGGAGTGGGGTTTGCAGTGAGGAGGAGGAGGAGGAGGACTGTTGGATCTGGTGCTGCCTCTGTTTTGTTGGGTTTTTTTTGCAGACGTTTCATTACCCAACTGGGCAGCACCATCATTGCTAGAAGGGAATGGGATTTACAGAGAGGAGGAGGAGGAGGGGGAGGAAGAGGAGGAAGAAGAGGAAGTAGAAGAAAAGGAGGAGGAGCAGGAGGAGGAGGAGGAGGAGGAGGAAGGGGAGGAGGTGGAAGAGGAGGAGGAAGAGGAGGAGGAGGAAGAGGAGGAGGAGGAAGAGGAGGAGGAGGAAGAAGAAGAGGTGGAGGAGGAAGAGGAGGAGGAGGAAGAGGTGGAGGAGGAGGAGGAAGAAGAAGAGGAGGAGGAGGAAGAGGAGGAGGAATAAGAAGAGGAAGAGGAGGAAGAGGAAGAAGAGAGGAGGAGGAGGAGGAAGAAGAAGAAGAAGAGAGGAGGAGGAGGAAGAGGTGGAGGAGGAAGAGGAGGAGGAAGAACAGGAGGAGGAAGAAGAGGAAGAGGGGGAAGAAGAGGAGGAGGAGGTAGAAGAGGAGGAGGAGGAAGAAGTGGAGGAAGAAGAAGAGGAGGAGGAGGTGGAGGAGGAAGAAGAACAGGAGGAGGAAGGAAGAACTGTTAGATCTTAGGTGCTGTTTGAGCTTAGTTGTTTTTCCCCCAGACATTTCATTACCCAACTAGGCAACATCCTCAGTAACAGAAGGGAGGGGTAAACCAGAGAGCTCCAAAACCCCACACCCTTCTAGCCCTGGTGACGTTCCCTAGTTTGGTCATGAAACGTCTGCCAGAAAACAACCCTTCTCAGAGAACTCCAAGGACCCCAACATCGTTGTCCTCCTCCTCCTCCTCCTCCTCCTCTCTGCAAACCCCACACCCTTCTAAAGATGATGATCAACTCGCTCTACAACCATCATGAGTATGACCATGTTGGGCAGCCCCCCCCCACCCCCTTTACCGTCATAACTCGAGGACCGTAGCACAAGAAATGTTTAGAAAAAGTCCAAGATTGCATGTTACTTTAGAGAGACACCGAGACAGCTGAGTTTTGAAATCAGAATGAGAAGAAGAAGCATTAAGGAAACGGAGCATGAAAACCATATTTACGTGGCAACTTCGCCTTGCAAACCCCGGAAGTGTTGGCCCCACAGCATTTGCGTGTTGTTGTGGAAACTGCGTGTTGCAATAATGTGTTTCCTTTGACACGCTGTGCTGCCGTCCACTTCGTGTGTGAAAAGACCCTCCCACAAATCCTTTTTTTCCGTTAAAACGTTAAAAATTGATAACAACGTGCACGCAAGGATCGCGGGTCTGCGTTCGTAAGCCTAAGCTTTAGCAAAATGGGGAAATGTGTGTTGCGGCATCACACCTCACCCCTCTGTACATTGTGTTGCAAGGCGTGCTTTGCCACCTGCTTCCTCTCCAAGGGACAAAACATGCGACGTTTAATCAAGGGTATTTCTTTTAACCGTCTTGCTAAAGAACAGACCCAGCCAGAGCCCACCACGGCAGTCCACCAGTCACCCCACCCACCGCGTCCTCCTCTCTTTGCTGAAGGTTGAACCCCAAATTCCTTGACCTGTGACTTAGCCCTGACACCACCACCCCCAAATTTTTTTGGCCTGTGACAGTTCTTCCTAAGAAGTGTTTGTCTTAAGGGCCAAGATATGCTGGAGAGAGGAGGCTGAAAAAGAACAGGGGTAGCCAAGCTTGGTCATTTTAAAAACTTTTTAAAAAAGTTTTTTATTAGCTAAATATTGAAAACATTGGACGTAGTGCGACATTTTTGGCATAAACATTTCCATATAGTTTTTGGATCGTGCAACAATTACATTTTATACCCATTACGTAGGTAGGTGTAGTCAATCAGATTACCTGTCCACTGATCCTTTCTTTTATATAATTACTAGCCATATAGAGACATATCCGATTCCTTCCTACCACACATTCTTAATACCCTAATTTCCAATTCTTAGCTTGTCTGTGTTTTTCTGTCCCAACTTTTTCCCTCCTTTCTAACCATCGATACCATTTGTCCCAGATTTCGTGATATTCCGTCTCTCCCTCGTCTTTGAGCGCTAGAGTCAGCCTGTCCATCTCTGCGCACGTCAGTATCTTATTTATTATTTCCTGTTCCGCAGGAGTCACTTTATTTTTCCATTTTTGTGCAAAAACCAGTCTTGCCGACATTAAAATAAGCAGCATTAAATATAATCCACCTTTGCCATGTTTTTCTTTTGTATACAATATATAGAATAACAGAGTTGGAAGGGACCTTGGAGGTCTTCTAGTCCAACTCCTTGCCTAGACAGGAAACCTTATACCATTTCAGACAAATGGCTATCCAACATCTTCTTTAAAACCTCCAGCGTTGGGGCATTCACAACTTCTGGAGGCAAGTTGTTCCATTGATTAATTGTTCTAACTGTCAGGAAGTTTCTCCTCAGTTCTAAGTTGCTTCTCTCCTGGATTAGTTTCCACCCATTGCTTCTTGTTCTGCCCTCAGGTGCCTTGGAGAATATTTTGACTCCCTCTTCCTTTGTGGCAACCCCTGAGATATTGGAAGACTGCTATCATGTCTCCCCTAGTCCTTCTTTTCATTAAACTAGACATACCCAGTTCCTGCAACCGTTCTTCATATGTTTTAGTCTCCAGTCCCCTAATCATCTTTGTTGCTCTCCTCTGCACTCTTTCCAGAGTCTCCACATCTTTTCTACATCGGGGTGACCAAAACTGGATGCAAATATTCCAAGTGTGGCCTTACCAAGGCCTTATAAAGTGGTATTAACCCTTCACGTGATCTTGATTCTATTCCTCTGTTTATGCAGCCTAGAACTGTGTTGGCTTTTTTGGCAGCTGCTGCCCACGGCTGGCTCCTATTTAAATGGTTCTCCACCAGGACTCCAAGATCCCTTTCACAGTTACTACTGTTGAGTAAGGCACCACCTATACTGTACCTGTGCATCCATAATAAAAATAGTTCTGGCCTCAACTCCATCTTTTGATTTAACGTTACTTTAATCACTTTAAAACTTGTGGACTACATCTCCCAGAATTCCCCCAGCCAGCCACAAGTCCACAAATCTTACAAGTTGCAAAACAAAAACAAAAAGTCTTTTCTTTCCCATCTTCCTGTTCTTCTTTCTAACCCTTCACAAGACCTTTCATTTTTCGTTGCTTCACGCACCCTGCTGTTGGCCAAAAATGGTCCCATTTCAAAGCTCACACTAAGGAGTTTCTAACTGGTCCATTCAGAATCAGAATCAGAGCAGGAAGGGACCTTTCCGGCTACCCACCTGGATACGGAGTCTGCCCGTAGGTAATGATCTCCATCAGCAAGATCCCGAAGGACCACACGTCGGACTTTATGGTGAAGGACCCATAATTGATCGCTTCGGGGGCGGTCCACTTGATGGGGAACTTCGCGCCTGCCAAAAAAATCCAAATCAACATAAGATTTAGCCTGAAAGGGGACAGATAATGTTATCAGTTTGGTTTAATGGTGAAGGTACCAGGGAGAAAGAGGGGGACGGTGAGTTCTAGTCCCACCTTAGGCATGAAAGCCACCTGAGTGAATTTAGGCCAATCACCAGGAGAGATTGCTATTGCTAACCAAACCATTGTAAGTTGAGGTGTGCCAGGTCAGCTAAAAACAAAACTCAGCATTTGGAGTCCGGATCGTGCCCCAAAAGTTAATTTTAATGTGATTTAGATGCAGCCGAACTTCTGGCAGTGTACATAACAACATGAAAAACAACCCAATAATGAGAAAAGAATTAAAAAGCAAAAACCAGTGGCAAATCCACCCACACACCATCTAGCACAAGTGACAATTTCTTTTCCCCATTCATCTTGGATGAATTATTAAGAGCATAAACTTTGGGGGCAAAATAATTCTTTGGAAAAGAGACTAAATAAAACTCCAATAAGGAAAAGAAAAAAAAGCTTTCACATTTGGTATTGGGAAGCCAAATAGTTACTCAAATTAAAAATAGTTTGGCCATTATAGGAAGTTATAATGGGGGGAAATGAATATTATTGTATACACAGCACCAGGGATCAGCAGATGGGGACCTCCATACTTCACACTTGTGGTTTATTTGTGGTCCTTTATCTCCAAGAAAAATGGCTAATAGAAACTAGGAGACAGCGAGTTCTAGTTTCACTTTTGGCACAAAAACCCGCTGGGTGACTTTGCACCAATCACCAGGAGATGGTGAGTTCTAGTCCTGCCTTAGGCATGAAAGTCGGCTGGGTGACTTTGGGCCAATCATCAGGTGATGGGGAGTTCTAGTTCCGCATTATGCATGAAAGCTGGCTGGGTGACTTTGGGCCTATCACCAGGAGATGGGGAGTTCTAGTCCCGCCTGGGCACAAAAACAGGTGGGTGACTTTGGGCCAATCACCAGGAGACGGTGAATTCTAGTCCCACCTTAGACATGAAAGCCATCTGGGTGACTTTGTCCCAATCACTAGGAGATGGTGAATTCTAGTCCTGCCTTAGGCACAAAAGCCATCTGGGTGATTTTGGCCCAATCACCAGGAGATGGTGAGTTCTAGTTCTGCCTTAGGCATGAAAGCCAACTGGGTGATTTTGGCCCAATCACCAGGAATCTGTGAGTTCTCGTCCCGCCTTAGGCATGAAAGCCAGCTGAGTGAATTTAGGCCAATTACCAGGAGAGAGAGAGTTCTAGTCCCGCCTGAGCACAAAAACAGGTGGGTGACTTTGGGCCAATCACCAGGTGATGGTGCGTTCTCGTCCCGCCTTAGGCATGAAAGCAGGCTTGGTGCTATTGGAGGAAATATCCATCTGGTTCAGTTCCAAGCAGTGAAAAAGACACTGGAAACAAGGAGGCTGATTGGAAAGAGGGTTTGATGGTGAACAGGACCACCAACCCCATGGTGCTGGTGCAGCTGGTCACATGGAGTTGAGAATGAGGGTATTTATACCGTCTCTTGGGCTTTGAACTTGAGCTTCCTATTCCTGTGCAAGAATATGTATTCTATTGGCTGTCGTCACACTCCCACGGGGCCGTCACGTGAGGTCAAGTTTGTCTGAGATAGGTTTGGTTGAAGTTTGCCAATGCAATATCCTTAGGAGATTT
This sequence comes from Thamnophis elegans, assembly GCF_009769535.1. NCBI lineage: Eukaryota > Metazoa > Chordata > Lepidosauria > Squamata > Natricidae > Thamnophis > Thamnophis elegans. Next base: position 98,283,051 of record NC_045545.1, on the reverse strand, counting down.
TGCAATGCAGTGAGCTCGGCTGCTAGATAATCCTGTCTGGAGGGTCATGTCTTAATCCCATCACCCTGGAGCTGGAGGTCTTTTGTCTTGCAGACAGGATGGCCCAGTCTTTCTCAATGGGCACCAAATATCTGCGGGGGAAGGGAGCTGGTGCTCTGAGTTAGCAATAGCAATAGCAGTTAGACTTATATACCGCTTCATAGGGCTTTCAGCCCTCTCTAAGCGGTTTACAGAGTCAGCATATCACCCCTCCCACAGTGGGGGTCCTCATTTTACCCACCTCGGAAGGATGGAAGGCTGAGTCAACCCTGAGCCGGTGAGATTTGAACAGCCGAACTGCAGAACTGCAGTCAGCTGAAGTGGCCTGCAGTGCTGCACTCTAACCACTGCGCCACCTCGGCTCTTTCTGTCTGAGTTTCTGTCCACCTTAAGATTTCTATTTCTCTTTTAGGGGAAATATAATATTTTGCCTTTTTAAATATTTCTCAAAATATTTCATTCTTCTAGGAGTGGTGGCATGCCAGGGGCGGTGGTGGCGGCGGGGGGGAACAGATGGACGGGACAGGAAGATGAATAATCAAATCTTAAAAAATAAAATGCCTGCATGAAAAAGTGATTTTCCTTTCCCTGAAAAAGTCTTCACTCTCTCTATTTAGTTGGGCAGAATAATAGAAGAATAGAGCTGGAAGGGTCCTTAGAGGTCTTCTAGTCCAACCCCCTGCTCAAGCAGAAAACCCTATTCCTTTCGGGACACATGACTGCCCAGCTTCTTCTTAAAAACCTCCAAAGATGGAGCACCTACACTGAGCCGAGGTGGCGCAGTGGTTAAATGCAGCACTGCAGGCTACTTCAGCTGACTGCAGTTCTGCCGTTCGGCTGTTCAAATCTCACCGGTTCAAGGTTGACTCAGCCTTCCATCCTTCCGAGGTGGGTAAAATGAGGACCCGGATTGTTGTTGGGGGCGATATGCTGACTCTGTAAACCACTTAGAGAGGGCTGAAAGCCCTATGAAGCGGTAGATAAGTCTAACTGCTGTTGCTGTTGCTATTCTCACGACCAGCTGTTCCCCTGGATAACAGAACAATAGAGTTCGAAGGGACCTTAGAGGTCTTCTAGTCCAACCCCCTCCTCAAACGCCCCTAAACCAGGGACGTCAAACTGGTAGCCCGCAGGCCAGAGAAGTCAGTTGCAGGCCAGGCCCACCCCAGCTCTGTGAATGGGAAAAAAGTTGTGATACATCATGTGCCAGTTTGATACCTGAGCCCTAAAACATTCTCGAAAAATGCCTGTCCAGACCTTTGATTGCATCCGGTGGCCCCCATTTTGACTTTTTTGACCACCTCCTACAGATTCCACCTCCCCCAGACCCAACTGCCGCTTCTTTGGAGATGCTGGGCACTCCCTCCCATCCCCCCAGAGACCCCCCAAGACCACCTCCCAGCCTCTCCGATTGACGGAGAGATCGGCGTTAAAAGTCCAGTTAATCTACGTTCTCCATAAAAGCGAAGGAGGAGGCGCACTAGAGTTGTGTTGGCTTTGTACCTTCCCGTGCGGTGTATTCGTTGTCGTCTATCACACGGGCCAGGCCGAAATCTGCAATCTTGCACACCAGGAGAGCCGAGACCAAAATGTTGGCAGCTCTGAGGTCACGGTGGATGTAGTTCCTCTGCTCGATGAAGGCCATGCCTTCAGCTATCTGCAACCAGAAGAGAAAGCTCCATTAAAGGGGAAAAAGGAGGAAGGAAGGAAGGAGAGAAGAAAGAAGAAAGAGAAGTAAGGGGGGTAGGAAGGAGGGAGGGAGGGAAGGAGGGAAGGAAGGAGAGAAGGAGAGAAGGAAAGAGGGAATGTAGGAGAGAAGGAAGGGGGGAAGGAAGGAGGAAAGGAAGGGGGAAAGGAAGGAGAGAAGGAGAGAAGAAAGGAGGGAAGGAAGGAAGGAAGGAGGGAAGGAAGGAGGGAAGGAGAGAAGGAGGGAAGGGGAAGGAGGGAGGGAAGGAAGGAGGGAAGGAAGGGGAGTAGGAGAGAGGGGTTGGACTAGATGACCTCCAAGGTCCCGCCCTTGTGATTCCCTTCTTCCCAAACAACTCACCTGGGCAGAGAAGTCGATCAGCTTGGGGAAGGGCTGTTTCTTGCCTTCCTCACTTTTTAAGAAATCCAGCAAGCTTCCTGCGGAGAGAGAGGAGACCCTTTTGAGGCAAGGAGGACATTTCTGGGACCCCCTCCCAAAACACCGTTCTCGTTTCGAGGAGTCGGAGGAGTCGTTAACGGGAGCTGTTGGGTAAGCCCCCCCCCCAAGGATGGGTCTCCAGCTTGGAAATAGCAGAAATGCCTGTTTCTTTTTCCTGCCTTTCACAAGGACAGTTTACACACACACACAACCACGCACACTCTGCTAAACAACTAATCCCCCAAACCCTGTCGAACTATCGTATCTAGTAAGGCTGTAAATACTATTGAATTGAATTTATTGCATTTATATGCCGCCCTTTTCCCCCGAAGGGGACTCAGGGCAGCTCACAATCCAAGTCAGGGAAGGGGGTACAGATAAGGGATAAAAAAGACGAACAGAACAATACACAATTTAAAAGCACACAACAACCATACCATTTAGTCTTCTCACCTGTCTTATTACTTGTCTCCTTATCTTCTCGTGATTATAACACTGTCGCTTGTTTCTTGCGATTTATATATATATTTTAATTTAGTCACTTAGTATGATTTATGTTGATTGATTATTTAGTATCCTTATGGCTATCAGTAAGTGTTGTTCCTTATGATTTATGATGAATGTGTTTTTATGACTATGATCACGATTTATCCCTTATAGTTTTTATGCACACTGAGAGCTTGTGTACTGAAGACAAATTCCTTGTGTATGCAATCACACTTGGCCAATAAAGAATTCTATTCTGCTCTATTTGAATATTCTAATATTTGAATATTCTATTCTAATATTCTAATATTCTATTCTAATATTCTATTCTAATATTCTCTTCTCTTCTTTCTGCATTCTATTCTAGTCTACTCTAATATTCTTTTCTATTCTTTCTGCATAACTAGGATAACTAGGATCCAGTTTTTATAAATTTTTAGGGCAATAAAAACAGTGTATTTATAAAATGTGTGGTCCTATAGTTCTAATAATTATTATTCTATTCTATTCTCTTTTATTCTATTCTATTCTAGTCTAATATTCTTTTCTATTCTTTCTGCGTAACTAGGATAACTAGGATCCAGTTTTTATAACTTTTTAGGGCATTAAAACCAGTGTATTTATAAAATGTGTGGTCCTATATTTCTAATAATAATTATTTTATTCTATTCTATTCTCTTTTATTCTATTCTATTCCACTCTATTCTAATATTCTTTTCTATTCTATTCTATTCTATTCTATTCTATTCTACTCTACTCTATTCTATTCTATTCTAGTCTAGTCTAGTCTAATATTCTTTTCTATTCTTTCTGCGTAACTAGGATCCAGTTTTTATAACTTTTTAGGGCAATAAAAACAGAGTATTTATAAAATGTGTGGTCCTATAGTTCTAATAATAATTATTCTATTCTATTCTATTCTATTCTATTCTATTCTATTCTATTCTACTGTATTCTAATATTCTTTTCTAGTCTACTTTATTCTATTCTATTCTAATATTCTTTTCTATTCTTTCTGCGTAACTAGGATAACTAGAATCCAGTTTTTATAATTTTTAGGGCAATAAAAACAGAGTATTTATAAAATGTGTGGTCCTATAGTTCTAATAATAATAATAATTTTATTCTATTCTACTCTATTCTAATATTCATTTCTATTCTAGTCTACTTTATTCTATTCTATTCTATTCTAATATTCTTTTCTATTCTTTCTGCGTAACTAGGATAACTAGGATCCAGTTTTTATAACTTTTTAGGGCAATAAAAACACAGTATTTATAAAATGCGTGGTCCTATAGTTCTAATAATAATTATTTTATTCTATTCTATTTTCTTTTATTCTATTCTACTCTATTCTAGTATTCTTTTCTATTCTACTTTATACTATTCTAGTTAATATTCTTTTCTATTCTTTCTGTGTAACCAGGATAACTAGGATCCAGTTTTTATAACTTTTTAGGGCAATAAAAACACAGTATTTATAAAATGCGTGGTCCTATAGTTCTAATAATAATTATTTTATTCTATTCCCTTTTATTCTATTCTATTCTATATTCTAATATTCTTCTCTATTCTACTCAATTTCTATTCTATTCTATTTTATTCTATTCTATTCTAATATTCTTTTCTATTCTTTCTGCATAACTAGGATAACTAGGATCCAGTTTTTATAACTTTTTAGGGCAATAAAAACAGTGTATTTATAAAATGTGTGGTTCTATATTTCTAATACTAATTATTTTATTCTGTTCTATTCTATTCTATTCTACATGTAGTCCTCGACTTACAATCATTCATTTCGTGACTGTTCGAAGTTACATTGCCACTAAAAAAAAGTGACTCGTTTTTCACACTTACGACCACTGCAGTATCCTCACAAGATCAAAATTCAGATTCTTGGCTACTGACTCATATTTATGACAGTCGCAGTGTCCCGGGTCGCGTGATCCCCTTTTGCGACCTCCTGACAAGCAAAATCAATGAGGATGCCGGATTCACTTAATAACCGTCTGGCTAACTTCATAACCGCGGTGATTCACGGAACAACTGCGGCGAGATAGCTAAACTCACTTTAAGCACTCTCTCGCTTAGCGACATGAATTTTGGGCTCGACAGTGGTCGTAATCCGAGGACTACCTGTAATTCACAGAAATGTAACTGGCTCATATCTAGAGAGATTCAGGTTCACAACTGTGGCTAGAAAGCTTGGTTGTGGTCACAGGTTGAGGACTACCTTAATGGTGGTCATAAGTCAAGGACCACCTGTAGTGCCAACGGATCTGGAGGGTGCCAGGCTGAGATAGGCCATGACGCGGAACGCTGGTTCTCACCTTTCTCCATGAATTCGGTGATGATGAAAATGGGCTCTTCCTTGGTCACCACCGCATGGAGTCTGACCAGCTTGTCATGCTGCAGGGTCTTCATGATGTTGGCTTCTTCAAGGAAGGCCGTCACCGTCATGGTTCCCGGCTTCATGGTCTTCACAGCCACTTTGGTGTGGGCGTTATAGGTGGCTATGGAAGCGGGAAAAGCCATGCTTTAGGACACAGGTAGGGAACAATGGCCCCTTTATGGCTTGTGGACTTCAACTCCCAGAATTCCTTCAGGCAGCCATGCTGACTATGGCCCCTTTGTGACTTATGGACTTCAACTCCCAGAATTCCTCCGGCAGCCATGGTAACTATAGCCACTTTATGGCTTGTGGACTTCAACTCCCAGAATTCCTCAGGCAGCCATGGTAACTATAGCCACTTTGTGACTTAGGGACTTCAACTCCCAGAATTCATGTTGGCTCAGGAATTCTGGGAGTTGAAGTCCAGAAGTCATAAAAGGGCCATAGTCTGTCCTTCTAAACCAGACCCCTAGAACAGGGGTCAAAGGCAAATATGGTGATGTTTGGGGACCTCCAACGGGGGAGAATATTTGTGGCTCGGGGTTGAATTGAGGAGTCCTTGGTGCTATCTGAGCATGGTTGTTTCCTTCCGGGTGTTTTATTCTCCAACTAGGTAACAACCAAGCCCATTCTCTTCTAGCACTGATGATGTTACCTAGATGGGTCTAGAAAAGTCTGCAAGAAAATAACCAAGCTCAGGGACCCCACAGTCCTCCTCCCCCTCCCTCTCCTCCTCTTCCATCTCCATTATCTTCATGGAATATCTACAAGGGCTGCCCGGGATCTTCCGTTTGAAATAAGTAGCCATTAAATTGAATTGAATTAATTGATTGATTGAATGAATGAATGAATGTGTAAGTGAATGAATGAATGAGTGTGTGAGTGAGTGAATGAGTATGAATGAATGAATGAATCAATGAGTGAATGAATAAATAAGTGTGTGGATGAGTGTGAGTGAGTGAATGAATAAGTGTGTGAATGAACGAGTGTATGAATGAATGTGTGAATGAATGAATGAATGAATGAATGAATAAGTGTGAATGAATGAGTGAATGAATGAATGAATGAGTGTGTGAGTGAATGAATGAGTGTGAGTGAATGAATTAATAAATGTGTGAATGAACGAGTGTGAGTAAGTGAATGAATGTGTGAATGAATGAGTGAATAAATAAGGGTGTGAATGAATGAGTGAGTGAATGGGTGAGTGTGTGAGTGAGTGAATGAATGAGTTTGAATGAATGAATGAATAAATAAGTGTGTGAATGAGTGTGAGTGAGTGAATGAATAAGTGTGTGAATGAACGAGTGTGTGAATGAATGTGTGAATGAATGAATGAGTGAATAAATAAGTGTGTGAGTGAATGAATGAATGAGTGTGTGAGTGAATGAATGAGTGTGAATGAATGAATGAATAAATAAATGTGTGTGAATGAGTGTGGGTGAGTGAATGAATAAGTGTGTGAATGAATGAATGAATAAATAAATGTGTGAATGAATGTGAGTGAATGAATAAGTGTGAATGAATGAGTGTGTGAGTGAATGAATGAGTGAGTGAATGAATGAATGAATAAAGTGTGTGAATGAGTGTGAGTGAATGAATAAGTGTGTGAATGAACGAGGGTAAGTGAATGAATGTGTGAATGAATGAGTGAATGAATAAGGGTGTGAATGAATGAGGGTAAGTGAATGAATGTGTGAATGAATGAGTGAATGAATAAGGGTGTGAGTGAATGAGTGAATGAATGAATGAATGAGTCAGTGAACAAGTGAGTGAATGAATGAAAAAGAAAGATCTCCCCTGGGAATTGTGTGTGTGTGTGTGGGGGGGAGTTTAAGTGCGTAGCCTTTGCAATCGAAAGGACACATTCAAGATCCAAAACGGCCCTGCTGAGAATGTTGTTCTTATGCAGCCCCCGGGGGGCTTTTGGGGAACTTACCCATCCAGACTTCTCCAAACTGCCCGGCCCCCAATTTCTTCTCCAGTTCCAGGGAGTTCCTGGGGATTTCCCAGGCGTCCTTCTCCCAGGGCTTCTCGGGCTTCGGCAAGACACAGGGGAAGGTCAGCTTCTGGCACAATCCATCGGCTTTCCCTGAAAAAGAGACCAGGGGAGATTTTAGGAATGGGGTGACATTTTTCTGAAACTTGTGTTTCTCAACCTTGGCAACTTTAAGACGGGTGGACTCCAACTCCCAGAATTCCCTAGCCCGGCTAATCTTAAAGTCCACCCATCTTAAGATTTATCAACATGCTGGCTGGGGGATTCTGGGAGTTAAGTTCACTGGGAGGCAGCCCAGAAATACTAGCAGTATTGAGACAGAGAGAGGAGGGGGAAGAGATGAGGGGGAGAAAGAGGAAAACAGAGAGAAAGTGAGAGAGGGAGAGAGGGAGAGGGAGAAAGAGAGAGGGAGAGAAAAGAGGGAGAGAAAGAGGAAAACAGATGGAAAGTGAGAGAGAGAGAGAGAGGGAGAAAGAGAGAGGGAGAGAAAAGAGGGAGAGAAGGAGAAAAACAGATAGAAAGTGAGAGAGAGAGAGAAAGAGAGAGGGAGAAAGAGAGGGAGAGAAAAGAGGGAGAGAAAGCGGAAAACAAAGTGAAAAAGAGAGAGAGAGAAAGAGAGAGGGAGAAAGAGAGAGGGAGAGAAAAGAGGGAGAGAAAGAGGAAAACAAAGTGAGTGAGAGAGAGAGAAAGAGACAGGGAGAGAAAAGAGGGAGAGAAAGAGAAAAACAGATAGAAAGTGAGAGAGAGGGGGGGAGAAAGAGAGAGGGAGAGAAAAGAGAGAGAAAGAGAAAACAAGATAGAAAGTGAGAGAGAGAGAGAAAGAGAGAGGGAGAAGGAGAGAGGGAGAGAAAAGAGGGAGAGAAAGAGAAAAACAGATAGAAAGTGAGAGAGAGGGGGGAGAGAAAGAGAGAGGGAGAGAAAAGAGAGAGAAAGAGGAAAACAGATAGAAAGTGAGAGAGAGAGAGAGAGAAAGAGAGAGGGAGAAAGAGAGAGGGAGAGAAAAGAGGGAGAGAAAAGAGGGAGAGAAAGAGAAAAACAGATAGAAAGTGGGAGAGAGAGGGGGGGAGAAAGAGAGAGGGAGAAAAGAGAGAGAAAGAGGAAAACAGATAGAAAGTGAGAGAGAGAGAAAGAGAGAGGGAGAAAGAGAGAGGGAGAAAAAAGAGGGAGAGAAAGAGGAAAACAGAGAAAGTGAGAGAGAGAGAGGGGGAGGGAGAGAAAAGAGGGAGAGAGAAAACAGAGACTGGGAGAAAGAGAGAGGAACGGAGGAAGAGAGAGTAAGAGAGAGTGAAGAAAAGAAAAAGAGAAAGGAACAGAGAAAGAGCGAGAGACACACACACAGAGAAAGCAGAAGAGAAAGAAAACAGGAAAGAGTAAGAAAACGAGGGAGAGGGGGAGAAAGAGAGATTTGCCTTGTCACTTTTACACCCCAAGAAACTAGGGAGGTCCTTTTTCAGATGTTCACCAAGGCCCTTTCGCGCCATGGGCTCAGCAGCCTCTTATGGGGTCTCCAAACTTGGCCACTTTAAGACCTGTGGAGTGGACTACAACACCCACAATCCCTCAGTTAGCATGCTGATAAAACATTTAAGATGGGGGGGGGGACTTTAAGATGCGTTGACTAGGGAATTCTGGGAGTTGAAGTCCACTCATCTTAAAAGTTTATTAGCATTCTGGCTGTGGAATTCTGGGAGTTGAAGTCCGCAAGTCTTTAAAGCAGCCCATACATCTGTCTTATCCGGTCACTGCCTGGCCTGCATCCCTTCCTCCTGTCCCCCAAGGCCATTCCCACATACCCTTGGAAAGAGGCCGTGTCGCCGTCTTCCGACCGCCAGTTCCTCGCCTCTCAAAAGGGGCTAAATTTTAATCCTGGAGCCAACGGAGGGAAGGACGTCTCCCGTTCCCCATGTAGAAAACTGGCTCCACAGCTGCCAGATTTGCAGGCTCACCTTTATAATGGCTGACCAATTTCTGCAGAGTGCTGAAGTTGCTCCGGGTGGAGATGTAGAAGCCGCCGTTGTCCAGGGTTCGAATCTTGTAGTGTTTCACCACATCCAGTTTGCTTTGGGAGTCGAAGTCTCGGACGGAGAGGGAGTAACTTCCTGGACCAGGACAGAGAGAAAGGAGGAACGAGAAGTGAGGGCCATTATTTTTATCTCCCTCTCAAAAGGGAAGTACAGGTGGACAGAGGCTAAGTCTCACTCACACGAGGAGTTTCGACTTTGAAATGGCATAGGTTCTCCTGCTTGAGCAAGGGGCTGGACTAGAGGACCTCCAAGGTCCCTTTCAACCCTGTTATTCTGTAATTCTGTAATAATCTCCTGCTGGAGTAAGGGGCTGGACTAGAAGACCTCCACGGTCCCTTTCAACTCTTTGATATTCTGTAATTCTGTAAGGGTCTCCTGCTTGAGCAGGGGGCTGGACTAGAAGACCTCCAAGGTCCCTTCCAACTCTTGTTATTCTGTAATTCCATAAGGGGCTCCTGCTTGAGCAGGGGGTTGGACTAGAAGACCTCCACGGTCCCTTTCATCTCTGTAATTCTGTAATTCTGTAAGGGTCTCCTGCTTGAGCAGGGGGCTGGACTCGAAGACCTCCGAGGTCCCTTCTTACTCTTGTTATTCTGTAATTCCATAAGGGTCTCCTGCTTGAGCAGGGGGTTGGACTAGAAGACCTCTGAGGTCCCTTCTAGCTCTTTGTTATTCTTTAATTCCATAAAGGTTTCTTGCTTGAGCAGGGGGCTGGACTAGAAGACCTCCAAGGCCCTTCCAACTCTTGTTATTCTGTAATTCCATAAGGGGCTCCTGCTTGAGCAGGGGGCTGGACTAGAAGACCTCCAAGGCCCCTTCCATCTCTGTAATTCTGTAATTCTGTAAGGGTCTCCTGCTTGAGCAGGGGGCTGGACTAGAAGACCCCCAAGGTCCCTTCCAACTCTTGTTATTCTGTAATTCCTTAAGGGTCTCCTGCTAGAGCAGAGGGCTGGACTAGAAGACCTCCGAGGTCCCTTCCAACTCTTGTTATTCTGTAATTACACAAGGGTCTCCTGCTAGAGCAGGGGGCTGGACTAGAAGACCTCCGAGGTCCCTTCCAACTCTTGTTATTCTGTAATTCCTTAAGGGTCTCCTGCTAGAGCAGAGGGCTGGACTAGAAGACCTCTGAGGTCCCTTCCAACTCTTGTTATTCTGTAATTACACAAGGGTCTCCTGCTAGAGCAGGGGGCTGGACTAGAAGACCTCTGAGGTCCCTTCCAACTCTTGTTATTCTGTAATTACACAAGGGTCTCCTGCTAGAGCAGGGGGCTGGACTAGAAGACCTCTGAGGTCCCTTCCAACTCTGTTATTCTGTAATTCCATAAGGGGCTCCTGCTTGAGCAGAGGGCTGGACTAGGAAAGTTTTCGTCTCCATCTACCTTTGCTTGTTTCACTGTCTCGGATCATGAACGAGCCGATAAAATTTCCCGGAGCCAATAAATGGCGCTCAGCATCCTTCCGGCTCAGGCCTCTCATGAACCACCTATGGGTGACAAGGAAGAGAAAATGAGCACCAAATCTTGCCTAAAATTCTTTCTCAAACTTTCCCCATCCACAAATTTTCCCCCTGGCACAGAGAAAAAAAATAATAATCACTTTTTATACCATTTTAAGTTACATGCTCCATAGATACTGTAGTCCTCGGTCTTCGACCACAATAGAGCTCAATGTTTCCATTGCTAAGCGAGACAGTTGCTGAGTGAGTTGTGCCCCGTTTCTAAGACCTTTCATGCCACCGTCGTTAAGGGAATCCCTGCAGTTGTTAATTTAGTCACACGGCTGTTTAAGTGAATCTGGCTTCCCCATTGGCTTGGTGGCAAAAGGGGATCGCGTCCCCTGGGACACTGCGACCGTCGTAAATATGAGTCAGTTGCCAATGGTCTGAATTCTGATCGCTTGAGTGTGGGGACGGACGTAAGTGTGAAAAACGGTGATAAGTCGCTTTTTCTAGTGCCGCTATAACTTTGAGTGTTCGCTAAATGAATGGTCGTAAGTTTAGGACAGTGTTTCTCAACCTTGGGAACTTGAAGATGTCTGGACTTCAACTCCCAGAATTCCCCAGCCAGCATTCGCTGGCTGGGGAATTCTGGGAGTTGAAGTCCAGACATCTTCAAGTTCCCAAGGTTGAGAAACACTGCAATAAAATAGTGAGGGGAACTGGAGACTGAGAACTGGCTTAAGTTAGAGTTTGATTTTTTTTACAATTAAAAGTCAGGGGAAAAACTGTGCACTTTGACCTTAGAAATCAAGAGAAGCTATGATCCAAAGGTGCTTTTTTCAGGAGGCACCTGGACTTCCTTGTTTTTCTTGGAAAACATTTCCCTTCTCCTCCAAAAAGCTTCCTCCGCTCTGACTGGACGGTGGGGAAGGGAAGGGTTGATACTCCTTGCAGACAAAGCTGGTCATTTGCATCCTTTTAGAGGGTCATTGAGGCCACTTGGAAGTTTATCTCTGTCCTCAGGGTCACCGGAGTGGTGCAAATGGTTCCCGTAGTCTGCAATTTTCCCCCCCTCTGGACATCCGTTCCTTCTCCCACCCCATTCGAAAGGTGTCCATCCCAATATAAAAGGATGCAAATGACCAGCTGTCTGCAAGGGATATAAATCCTTCCATTCCCACAGAGCCGAAGAAGCTCCTTGGATGAGAAGCGAAATGTCTTCAAAAGAAAAAAAACAAGAAAATCCAGTTTATAGTTGTTTAAACGTCCTTCATCATAAAATATACCAAGATTTAATACATAACCACATAC
>NC_045545.1:98091724-98179224 GCF_009769535.1 Thamnophis elegans | reverse complement strand
GTTTCAAAAATTTTTGGGAACCTCTTCTGTAGGTGTGGCCTGCTTTCCGGGTCCACTGGTGGAACCTCTTCTAACCGGTTCGGTAGATTTGACGAACCGGTTCTACCGAATAGGTGCGAACTGGTAGGAACCCACCTCTGCACCGGTATGTTTAGCCACAGCCTGGGTTGCAGAGAAACACCAGCCCAAACACGGTAGCCTAAAATATGGTTGGATAATTTGAGGTCAGAATATCGTAAGGATCCAGCATTGGCTGGGTTCAGACAGCCACCTCAATTTGACTGTTGCATTGCTTACTTGTTTTTTTTAAAATCGGATTTCATCCTACTTCGATTATTTTATAAGAACGCAAAGTGATGAAGATACCTAATACTCGTCCCGTCTCGTATTTTGCCCTCAACAACAATCTTGCGAGGTGGGTTGGGCTGAGAGGGATGGACGTGGCCCAAAGTCGCCCAGCCAGCTTTCATGCTTAAGGCAGGACTAGAACTCACCGATTCCTGGTGATTTGATCCACCTGTTCTGACCTAGGGTTCCCAAGAGCATGACGTATAGTACTCATCCCGACAAAAACCCCTTTTATTAATTGACTGTGAATTCTGCTCGTTCACATCCAGGAGAGTTTTTCAAGGGAGGATTTATGGTCACAGACCTTATCTGGCTTGGAGAGCTGCCAGGCTGATATCTGCAGAACTTGGCAAGGAGCCTCGGAGAGTCACGAACCAACGAAGCGAACTAATTGTCTCCTGCAAACTCCACTCCCCTTTCGCTCCTCTTTTATTCCCTCTGGGAGGGGCCATTCACCGTCCACCTGTGGCCTTCCTCCCAAGTCGACCCCTGTTCTTTAGCTGTTCCCTTCATCTGGCAACTCTGCACATGCGCACACTGGGAACAGGCTCCCGCTGTTCTTCTGCCCCGACTCCGAAGGCAGCTGATAACTGTCAGACGGCCCTGGCCCCCTCTCTGCCTCCGACACAGAGACCTCATCAGAGTCTTCCCCAGACTCCAGGACTGGCCCATCTTCCTCCCCAACCTCCTCACTGTCCAAATCTGCTGCCGGCTCCGATGGCCACCGGTGAGCCACATCACCACCTACCCAGCTTTCATTCCTAAGGTGGGACTAGAACTCACCAACGCCTGGTTCCTAGGCCAGCACCTTAACCACCACACTAACTATTATCTCACTAATATTTACTCATGTCCTGGATTCAAGCAAAACACTGAATCATAATATTACTAAATAGTCTGTGCTGCACATCATGTTCCAGTAATGACAACAAAGATTTATCTCAGTTAACACTAACCACGTTTAACAGATTGAGCCAATGCAGCCCCCGCTCTTCATCTGTGAGTTTATGGAACAAAACACTGTCTTTGCAAATCGATTAAGCCCCACCTTTGCACTCAGACATAAGTTATTTATTTCCCTGGGTTATAGCACAAGCCACCGAATTTGGTTCCTTCGGGGCTTAGGGCTAAATGTCATGTTATTTATGAACCAGCTTTTTCTAAAAAGGAGAATATAATCAGACGCCGTCAGCCCCAGGCTGTGTTCTCTTCTCGGGGTCAAAGCCAAACCTCAACAAATTTGTCCCTCTGTGACAGCGATGAGCTCATGTATCCGAGGGTGGAGTTGTGCAAGAGCCAACACCAGTGTGTTTTATCCGGGAGGCGCTGGGGCGAACCGCCGTGTGTCCAACAGCCCCTCCGTTCCAGGGGCCGAGAGGATCTCTTGTACAGGGAAGCTTCGTGCGGTGCAAAAATCGGAGGCTCCCTTAAACTGGAGAAAAGGCCCTCTTGAGTTATTTACTCCTAGGTGCAATTCTGAAAATTCCCAAGTGGACCTCGGTGGATTTAAAAAAAATAATAATGGATGTCTTTCAAGAGTTGTCCTGGAGACTATTACCGGTATTACGCATCTCGTGGACTGAATCGGAATGAGAAGAGAGCTGGAAGGGACTTTGGAGGTCTTCTAGTCTAACCCCCTGCTTCCGTGATGGCGAACATGTGACACATGTTCCACAGGTGGCATGGAGAACCATATTTGCCCGTACGCGAGCCGTCAGCTCTGGCGCACAGCTGATTTTCGGCCTTTCCTGAAGCCTGGGGAGGGTGAAAACCAGGCCCACCAGAAGTTTGGAAACGATGCAGTTCCTTTTGTATATTGTCTATTCCCTCACCGAAGTCATTTAGGAAGATGTTGAAGAGTACTCGGGCGAAAACAGAACCTTGTGGTACCCCACTGCTTACTTCCCTCCATGTAGATGTAGACCCATTAAGGACTACTTGTTGAGTTGTTGTCGTCAGAGAGTCACAAAATCCATCTATCTATCCCACCTTATTTGTAGTTTAACAAGAAGTAGATGGTGGTCTACTTTGTCGAATGCTTTGCTGACATCTAAGCATACTATGCCCATCAGCATTTCGCTGGCCTACTAATTTAGTCAAAGAAATAAGAGTGTGTGGGAAGTTATCATCCAGCCCTCTCCCAGAAAAATGAAACATCCTAGGAAATATTGAAAAGGCAGAATATTTCTCTGGATGTGAAAAGAAAGAAACATGTTTTAAAAGACAGAATAGTTGCCTGCAGCTTCCTGCCCATCCCCACTGTTAATGGGCCATTAAGAAGGCCAAGCTAGTCCACTTTACATAATAAAGACTTCTCCACTGCAGCTGCAGGGGGAAGGAATGCTGGAACTTTACCCAACTGACCACATGGCATCTGAGAACTCATCCATACCTGGATTCAAAACACAGCCTAGAGAGTAGCCCCTGCATGGCACCATGGGAGTCTGACAACCAATCAGAATACATTTCTTACACAGGAACAGGAAACAGAGAGGTGGGACTAAACAGGGTATAAAAAGCCTAGCAAGCCCCTCCCTCAGCCCTTCTCTTCTTCTCCACCAACATTGAAGCATGTGATCACACTTTCTGTTCAGGGTTCAAGCCACGTGGTCCTGTCCACCATTAAAACCATCTTTCCAAGCAGCCTCCGTGTCTCCAGTGTCTTTTTCCCCACTTGGAGCCGAACCCAGAAGGACATTTCTTTCATCAAGTGGAAATAGAAATAGATGGGAGATGGTGTGTTTTAGTCCCATTTTGGGCATGAAAAGCCACCTAGGTGATTTTGGGCCAATCACCAGGAGACAGGGAGTTCTAGTTTTGCCTTACACGTGCTGGCTGGGGAATTCTAGGCGTTGTCGACCACCTATCTTAAAATTGCCCAGGTTGAAAAATTCCTAAATGACAAATTTCCTTTCTGGCAGACCCAAGTCTCCCAGAAGCCACAATTCCTCACGTTTTATTGTTTCTGCACTTTTCACAGATGCCTCTCGTGAACCGAAGCGATCCAGTTTAATTACATTAACGTAATTTAGGACTCCGTGCAGCAGAGTTGACAGTCGATCAAAAGTTCTTGCTGGCTTCTTCCTCTTCCAGGATCAGCCATTTCCCCCCGACAGACGCCATAACCTTTCCCCATTTCGGGTTGCCAACTCTTCGAAAGCTGCTTCTGCAGCAAATCATCCATCATGGGAGTTTTGGCCAGAGAAACCTGTCAGGCCAAGGCATGGGAAAAGGAATTGGGGGGGGGGGGGAATCTTATCTGAATATAGATTTGTTCCACAATATATTCTCTTTCTCTCTCCAAGAACTGAATGGAGGATACACTGGGGGGCGGGGGGGGGGGGAGAGAAATGGAGGATTAAAATTTTATCTGTTACAGAAAGATAAATATATATAGGAGATGGTGAGTTCTAGTCCCACTTTGAGCATGAAAGTCAGCTGGGTGACTTTGGCTCAATCACCAGGAGACAGAGAGTTCTAGTTCTGCATGAAAGTTCTAGTTAGGCATGAAAGCCAACCAGGAGACAGAGAGTGCTAGTTCTGCATGAAAGTTCTAGTTAGGTAAGAAAGCCAGCTGGATGACTTTGGCTCAATCACCAGGAGACAGAGAGTTCTAGTTCTGCATGAAAGTTCTAGTTAGGCATGAAAGCCAACCAGGAGACAGAGAGTGCTAGTTCTGCATGAAAGTTCTAGTTAGGTAAGAAAGCCAGCTGGATGACTTTGGCTCAATCACCAGGAGACAGAGAGTTCTAGTTCTGCATGAAAGTTCTAGTTAGGCATGAAAGCCAGCTAGGTGACTTTAGCTCAATCACCAGGAGACAGAGAGTTCTAGTTCTGCATGAAAGTTCTAGTTAGGCATGAAAGCCAGCTGGGTGACTTTCGCTCAATCACCAGGAGACAGAGAGTTCTAGTTCTGCATGAAAGTTCTAGTTAGGCAAGAAAGCCAGCTGGGTGACTGTAGCTCAATCACCAGGAGACAGAGAGTTCTAGTTCTGCATGAAAGTTCTAGTTAGTTAAGAAAGCCAGCTAGGCGACTTTGGCTCAATCACCAGAAGACAGAGAGTTCTAGTTCTGCATGAAAGTTCTAGTTAGGTAAGAAAGCCAGCTGGATGACTTTGGCTCAATCACCAGGAGACAGAGAGTTCTAGTTCTGCATGAAAGTTCTAGTTAGGCATGAAAGCCAGCTAGGTGACTGTAGCTCAATCACCAGGAGACAGAGAGTTCTAGTTCTGCATGAAAGTTCTGGTTAGGTAAGAAAGCCAGCTAGGTGACTTTGGCTCAATCACCAAAAGACAGAGAGTTCTAGTTCTGCATGAAAATTCTAGTTAGGCATGAAAGCCAGCTGGGTGACCTTGGCTCAATCACCAGGAGACAGAGAGTTCTAGTTCTGCATGAAAGTTCTAGTTAGGCATGAAAGCCAGCTGGGTGACTTTGGCTCAATCACCAGGAGACAGAGAGTTCTAGTTCTGCATGAAAGTTCTGGTTAGGTAAGAAAGCCAGCTGGGTGACTTTGGCTCAATCACCAAAAGACAGAGAGTTCTAGTTCTGCATGAAAATTCTAGTTAGGCATGAAAGCCAGCTGGGTGACTTTGGCTCAATCACCAGGAGACAGTGAGTTCTAGTTCTGCATGAAAGTTCTAGTTAGGCATGAAAGCCAGCTGGGTGGCTTTGGCTCAATCACCAGGAGACAAGAGAGTTCTAGTTCTGCATGAAAGTTCTAGTTAGGTAAGAAAGCCAGCTAGGCGACTTTGGCTCAATCACCAGGAGACAGAGAGTTCTAGTTCTGCATGAAAGTTCTAGTTAGGTAAGAAAGCCAGCTGGCTGACTTTGGCTCAATCACCAGGAGACAGAGAGTTCTAGTTCTGCATGAAAGTTCTAGTTAGGTAAGAAAGCCAGCTGGCTGACTTTGGCTCAATCACCAGGAGACAGAGAGTTCTAGTTCTGCATGAAAGTTCTAGTTAGGTAAGAAAGCCAGCTGGCTGACTTTGGCTCAATCACCAGGAGACAGAGAGTTCTAGTTCTGCATGAAAGTTCTAGTTAGGTAAAAAAGCCAGCTGGCTGACTTTGGCTCAATCACCAGGAGACAGAGAGTTCTAGTTCTGCATGAAAGTTCTAGTTAGGTAAGAAAGCCAACCAGGAGACAGAGAGTTCTAGTTCTGCATGAAAGTTCTAGTTAGGTAAGAAAGCCAGCTGGCTGACTTTGGCTCAATCACCAGGAGACAGAGAGTTCTAGTTCTGCATGAAAGTTCTAGTTAGGTAAGAAAGCCAGCTGGGTGACTTTGGCTCAATCACCAGGAGACAGAGAGTTCTAGTTCTGCATGAAAGTTCTAGTTAGGTAAGAAAGCCAGCTGGGTGACTTTGGCTCAATCACCAGGAGACAGAGAGTTCTAGTTCTGCATGAAAGTTCTAGTTAGGCATGAAAGCCAACTGGCTGACTTTGGCTCAATCACCAGGAGACAGAGAGTTCTAGTTCTGCATGAAAGTTCTAGTTAGGCATGAAAGCCAGCTGGGTGACTTTGGCTCAATCACCAGGAGACAGAGAGTTCTAGTTCTGCATGAAAGTTCTAGTTAGGTAAGAAAGCCAGCTGGGTGACTTTGGCTCAATCACCAGGAGACAGAGAGTTCTAGTTCTGCATGAAAGTTCTAGTTAGGTAAGAAAGCCAGCTGGCTGACTTTGGCTCAATCACCAGGAGACAGAGAGTTCTAGTTCTGCATGAAAGTTCTAGTTAGGTAAAAAAGCCAGCTGGCTGACTTTGGCTCAATCACCAGGAGACAGAGAGTTCTAGTTCTGCATGAAAGTTCTAGTTAGGTAAGAAAGCCAACCAGGAGACAGAGAGTTCTAGTTCTGCATGAAAGTTCTAGTTAGGTAAGAAAGCCAGCTGGCTGACTTTGGCTCAATCACCAGGAGACAGAGAGTTCTAGTTCTGCATGAAAGTTCTAGTTAGGTAAGAAAGCCAGCTGGGTGACTTTGGCTCAATCACCAGGAGACAGAGAGTTCTAGTTCTGCATGAAAGTTCTAGTTAGGTAAGAAAGCCAGCTGGGTGACTTTGGCTCAATCACCAGGAGACAGAGAGTTCTAGTTCTGCATGAAAGTTCTAGTTAGGCATGAAAGCCAACTGGCTGACTTTGGCTCAATCACCAGGAGACAGAGAGTTCTAGTTCTGCATGAAAGTTCTAGTTAGGCATGAAAGCCAGCTGGGTGACTTTGGCTCAATCACCAGGAGACAGAGAGTTCTAGTTCTGCATGAAAGTTCTAGTTAGGCATGAAAGCCAACTGGCTGACTTTGGCTCAATCACCAGGAGACAGAGAGTTCTAGTTCTGCATGAAAGTTCTAGTTAGGTAAGAAAGCCAGCTGGGTGACTTTGGCTCAATCACCAGGAGACAGAGAGTTCTAGTTCTGCATGAAAGTTCTAGTTAGGTAAGAAAGCCAGCTGGGTGACTTTGGCTCAATCACCAGGAGACAGAGAGTTCTAGTTCTGCATGAAAGTTCCAGTTAGGCATGAAAGCCAGCTGGGTGACTTTGGCTCAATCACCAGGAGACAGAGAGTTCTAGTTCTGCATGAAAGTTCTAGTTAGGCATGAAAGCCAACTGGCTGACTTTGGCTCAATCACCAGGAGACAGAGAGTTCTAGTTCTGCATGAAAGTTCTAGTTAGGCATGAAAGCCAACCAGGAGACAGAGAATTCTAGTTCTGCATGAAAGTTCTAGTTAGGTAAGAAAGCCAGCTGGCTGACTTTGGCTCAATCACCAGGAGACAGAGAGTTCTAGTTCTGCATGAAAGTTCTAGTTAGGCATGAAAGCCAGCTGGGTGACTTTGGCTCAATCACCAGGAGACAGAGAGTTCTAGTTCTGCATGAAAGTTCTAGTTAGGCATGAAAGCCAACTGGCTGACTTTGGCTCAATCACCAGGAGACAGAGAGTTCTAGTTCTGCATGAAAGTTCTAGTTAGGCATGAAAGCCAGCTGGCTGACTTTGGCTCAATCACCAGGAGACAGAGAGTTCTAGTTCTGCATGAAAGTTCTAGTTAGGCATGAAAGCCAGCTGGGTGACTTTGGCTCAATCACCAGGAGACAGAGAGTTCTAGTTCTGCATGAAAGTTCTAGTGAGCTAAGAAAGCCAGCTAGGTGACTTTGAGCCCATCACCAGATGAGAGTGTTCTAATCCTGCCTTAGGCATAAAAGCCAGCTGGGTGACTTTCGGCCAGTCACTCTCTCAGCCCAACCCACCTCACAGGGCTGTTGTTGTGGGGAAAATAGGTGGCAGGAGTGTATGTTCACTACATTGTCCATGGAGATTCTCAGTCACCCAGGTCATGGCTGTCCCAAAGGGGCTTTTTCAAGAGGCAACTGTACTTACGGGTTGTTTTTTCTTTGCAGATATTTAGGGAGTTATAGCCTAGGTCAGTGTTTCTCAACCTTGGCTACTTGAAGATGCCTGGACTTCAACTCCCAGAATTCCCCAGCCAGCGAATGCTGGCTGGGGAATTCTGGGAGTTGAAGTCCAGGCATCTTCAAGTGGCCAAGGTTGAGAAACACTGGCCTAGGTATCTTCAAAATGGCCAAGGTTGGAAAAACTCTGCCCTAAATGACAATTGACTTTCATTCAAGCTCGGAAGCTGAAGAAGCTTCTTGGATGAGAAGCCAAATATCTTCAAAGAAAAGAAAAACAGAAAGTCCTGTTGCCTTTTGAAAAGAGCATCTTTGGCAATACGTTCTTTATAAAAACAACAAAAGCAGGAAAGAAAAAAATGCTTGGTGATATAGGGTGAATGTTTCTTTTTTTATTATTATTATTATTTTTATTAGTAAAAGAAAAAATACAACAACCAATAGCTGGTAAAAGACAATACAACATCCACTGTTTTGCTTTACATTTGACTACGTTTCAAGACCTTCCCGTGATATCAAAATCATTATAGACATCAAAGGTTAGTTATCTTCTTCCCTCCCTCCCTCTTTCCTTCCCTTGTTTTTTTCTTTCCCACTCCCCTTCCTTCCTTCCCTCCTTCCTTCCCTTTCTTTTCCTTTCCTCCTTTCCTTCCCCTTCCTCTCTATCCCCCCTCCTTCTCTCATACCTTCCCTCCCTCCTTTCTTCCTTCCTTCCCTCCTTTCTCTTCTCTTACGTTCCCTCCTTTCTTCCCTCCTTCCTATCTACTCTCCTTCTCTCCTTCCTTCCCTCCCTTTTTCCCTCCTTGCTTCCCTACCTTCTTCCCTCCCTCCTTCCTATCTTCTCTTTCTTCTCTCCTTCCTTCTTTCCACCTCTCCCTTCCCTGAATGTTTCATCCCTTGGCCCAAATCAGGGTTGAATTAACCCATTTTGGGGTTCACACAATGCTGGCACAGCTAGCTGGGTTGGCCCCACATTTCACAGGAAGCTTTCGGCGTCGTGTGAATGCCACCAGCAGCTTTCCTTCCCAAAGCAGGTCAAGCTGACCCATCATGCCCAGCCCCACAGCCCCGCAAGAAGGCGAATGATGGGATTTGTGATCCGTCTTCAGAGAACTACTAGGAAAGGGCTGCTCGATGTCAGGAAGGAGGCCAGAGCTAATGTGGCTAGGTGGCTAAGACTTGTCAATCACAAAGGTCGGCGGTTCGAATCCCTATAGCTCTCCTGCGTGAGCAGGGGGTTGGAGTAGATGACCTCCAAGGCCCCTTCCAACTCTGTTACTGAAAGCCTAATCCGAGCCCATCCTGATCCTGGGAGGCCGAGGAGCAGGGGACATGGAGTCCAAGGTCTCGAAAGGCGTCCGGGGAAAGGCCGCTTATCCTCCCCGGCTGTCTCCCGCGGGTTAGCGGCCCGCCTCCTTCCCAGCTCGGCGAGGGAGGCCCGCGAAGGCCTGGAGTAGGCCTCAAAGCCTGGCCTGTCGCCATGGCAACCGCCCAGCTCAGGCGCCTGCGCCGACTAGGCCGCGCCGCGCCGCGTCGTTTCCCGGCGTCGTTCTTCCTTCGAGATCCGGAGCGATGGCCGGTGGGGATCCGGACTTCGTGCTCCGCTACTTGGCCGAGGTGGAGGCGCTGGCCGAGGAGGTGATGGCCACTAGGCAGCAGGTAGGCCGAGGAGCACCGTTGGGGCGAATTGGCGCCGCGAGGCATGATGGGGGTTGTAGTCCTCCCCGCCCCCGCGCCTAGAACAAGGCAGGCCTTGGGATTTCCGTCTCGCCCCCCCCCTCTCAAGCCCCATATAATATATATAAATATATATACAACAAGATTAAAGATTGCCAACACTTGGGGCGGAGGAATAATAGGGGATCGCGAGGAGGTAGTGTACAACTGTCCATTTGGAAGGGAACCCTAGAGATCCACAAGACTAGTCCAACAACCAAGCCTCCCTCCCGGGTGGGGGGGGGTAGTGGAGGGAGCTCAGGCAATATCCAGAGATTTTCTCCTTGGAAGGGGCTCCCCCGAGGTCGTCCAGTCCACCCCTAAGCAATGGGCAGCAAGCCGCCCCCCCCCCCCCCGCCTGCTATCCTGGGGAAATATCTGTAAAGCCTCTTATTTTAAAACTTCTACACAGGAAGGTTGACACCTCACCCGTAACAACATTTATTGTTTTAATGTCTTTTCCTCCCTCCTTCCTTCCTTCCCTTTCTTTCTTCCCTCCCTCCCCTTTCTTTTCTTTCCTCTCCTCCCTCCCTCCCTCCTTTCCTTACTTTTTCTTTTCCTTGCCTCTTTCCTTCCTTCCTTCCTTCCTTCCTTTCCCTCCCTCCTGCTTTCTTTCTTTCCTCTCCTCCCTCCCTCCCTCCTTTCCTTTTTCTTTCCTCTCCTGTCTTTTTCTTACTTTCTTCCCTTCCCTTCCTCCCTCCCTCATTTCCTTCCTTTTTCTTTTCCTTGACTCTCCCCTTCCTTCTTTCTTCCCTTTCCTCTCTTCCCTCCTTTCCTTTTTCTTTCCTCTCCTCTTTCCTTTCTTCCTTGCTTTCTTTTCTTTCCTCCATCATTTCCTTCCTTTTTCTTTTCCTTGCCGCTTTCCTTCCTTTCTTCCTTTTCCTGCCTTCCATTCCCTCCCTCCTTTCTTTCTTTCTTTCTTTCTTTCTTTCTTTCTTCCCTCCCTCCCTGCCTTCTTTCTTTTCTTTCCTCTCCTCTCTCCCTCCCTCCTTCCCTTACTTTTTCTTTCCTCCTGCCTTTCTTTTCTTACTTTCTTTCCTTCCTTCCCTTCCTCCCTCCCTCCCTCCCTCTCCCCTTCCGTCTTTCTTTCCTTTCCTCCCTCCTTTCCTTCCTTTTTCTTTCCTCTCCTCTTTCCTTTCTTCCTTTCTTTTCTTTCCTCCTTCCCTCCTTCCCTTCCTTTTTCTTTCCTCTCCTTCCTTCCTCTCCCTCCTTCCTTCCTTCCTTCCTTCCTTCCTTCCTATCCCGGGCATTTCCCCTCCAAAGTGACTCTGAACAGCTTTGATGGATTTAAATAGAGGACTGCTTGGATAGAAGTGAATAAAGATGGCTTGTTCACTCTGCAGAGTAGCTTGAGGTTTTCATCCGTTTCTCCTGTAGATTGTCGATCTGAATCACAAACGGAACCAGAACCGGGAAGCCTTAAGGGCCCTGAGCAAGGAATTGAATTCTGCTGGTGAGTTTTTGTTCTGGAATTGTGTGAAGAAGTGAAGACTTTTGATTTCGGTCCATCTGATGTTGCAATGGCTTAAGGTAGTTAGTTGCGTTTCTCAACTTTGGATACTTTAAGGTGAGGTGGACTTCAACTCCCAGAATTCCCCAGCTAGTCATGCTGTCTGGGGAATTCTGGGAGTTGAAGTCCACATACCTTAAAGTCGCCAGGGTTCACACACGCACTGTCCTGTCCTGTCCAATAAGTGACTCGCGACCTGACCTTGCACTCGACAATTGCTGCACCATCCTTGCAGACACACAATTGCAATGTTGGCACTTGACAACAGGCTGGCATTTACAACCAGTTGCAGCACCCTGTGGTCACAGGATCATGTTTGTGACTTTTGTTGTTGTTGTTGATTTCTGGCAAAAACAAACCCACTGCGGAAACTCCATTCGCTTAATGGCCACTGCCAAAATTGTCATAAAATTGGGTCCCAGCTCAACTTACATCTGCAATGACTCATGGCAATAAGTTTGGTCCCAATTGTGATTGTAATTTAAGGACTACCTCTATTTGGTGTGTGTGTGTGTGTTTACAATTGCATCCATTCCCCATCACTTGAGCCTCTAGACCAGTGTTTCTCAACCTTGGTCACTTGAAGATGTCTGGACTTCAACTCCCAGAATTCCCCAGCCAGCGAATGCTGGGAGTTGAAGTCCAGACATCTTCAAGTGGCCAAGGTTGAGAAACACTGCTCTAGACAACTTATAATAAATCAGCAGTAGCTGTAAAATTGCCTTCCTATTGCTTTAACCTTGTCCTACAATATAACAACAGTAGTACTAACACTAACACTTATAGTAATATTGATTATTTATATCACCATTATATTTACATTCTCTATTTTCTGTTTCGACTTCTGTTTCCTAGCCACTTATAAATTCTATTCCATATTTTATAGAAATCCGATTCTTCTCTTTCTTTTAATTCTATGGTCATTTTGTCCATCTCTGAACATTCAAGTACTTTTCTAATTATTGTTTCATCTGAGGGTGTATTGATTTTTTTCCAGTTTTGTGTGAAAGCAGTCCTGGCTGCAGTGTGTATGTGTATGATTATGTATTGAGATTGTTTATCCATTTTTCGGTCTAATAGTCCTAATAAGAATGCTTCTGGTTTCAGTTCTATTTTTCGCTCAGTAATTTCTTCCAACCATTTCCGAATTATGCACCACTATTTCCTTGTGATGGAGCACGTCCACCACATAGGATTGAATGTTCCAGACTTGTGGCTGAATCTCCAACATTTGGGGGATAAACATGGGTACATTTTGGGCAATCTCAGTGGGGGGGAAATGCCATCTATAAAACATTTTATAGAGGTTTTCTTTGTAAGCTGCTGCCGTCGTAAATTTATAATTTCTTCCCCATAATTTATCCCATTTTTCTAACTCTACATTATGCCCAAAATTTCTTCCCCAGCTAATCATTGTCTCCTTTACCGTCTCTTCCTCCATTTTATATCTTAAAAGAAAAGTATATAATTGGGTAATCATTTTTCCTCCCGTTCCTAATAGTATTTTATCTAATTCCGTTTGTTTCTCGTGTATTCTGTATCGTACCTGACCTTTTTTAAATCTTGTTTTAATTTGTAAATAGGGCCACCATTCCATACTGATTCCTTGTGTTTTCAGATCTTGTACTGAATTTTAGTTCTCCTTTTTCATCTAATGGTAGCTTACCATTTTGCTGAGATCTACAGTATTTGGATATGTCATTGCCTCCATCGCTGATAACCAGATTTGGTATTTTCATGTAATGGTGTTTTTTTTAAATCTCCCAGACATTAAACAGGGCATCCCTTGTTATGGGTCTCTGGAAGTATGCACGAGATTTATTCTTAACCTCCCAGAGAAAGCCATGGCAGTTGGAGATCATGGCCTTCTAGCATAAGAATCCTTTTATTTTTTAGTTGAATCCTGTCCTTGAGCCATGTGAGGCCAAAGCCCTCTTTGTTTCTACTATCTTGTAGAAGTTTGTATTTAATACGCGTTTTTCCCCTGACCAGATAAATTTGGATACCATTTTATTTAGTTGTTCGAGAAAAAAAAATTCTCTATTTTTTTGAAAAAGTTGTTTGGGTAGTACATTCATTTTAACTGTTGAAAATCTGCTAATTAGTGATAGCTGTAGTTTAGTCCAATTATCCAAATCTTTTTGTATTTGTCGTAGCAATTTATGTAGCTGTCTTCTTTTATTGTAATACATTTTGCCGATAACCATATTCCCAAATATCACGTGACGTATTAATACCACTTTATAAAGCCTTGGTAAGGCCACATTTGGAATACTGCATTCAGTTTTGGTCACCACAATGCAGAAAAGATGTGGAGACTCTGGAAAGAGTGCAGAGAAGAGCAACAAAGAGGATTAGGGGACTGGAGACTAAAACATATGAAGAACGGATGCAGGAACTGGGTATGTCTAGTTTAAGAGAAAGAAGGACTAGGGGAGACATGATAGCAGCCTTCCAATATCTCAGGGGTTGCCACAAATAAGAGGGAGTCAAATTATTCTCCAAGGCACCTGAGGGCAGGACAAGAAGCAATGGGTGGAAACTAATCAAGGAGAGAAGCAACTTAGAAGGAGGAGAAATTTCCTGACAGTGAGGACAATTAATCAGTGGAACTACTTGCCTCCAGAAGTTGTAAATGCCCCAACACTGGAAGTCTTTAAGAAGATGCTGGATAGCCATTTGTCTGAAATGGTATAGGGTTTCCTGTTTAGGCAGGGGGTTGGACTAGAAGACCTCCAAGGTCCCTTCCAACTCTGCTATTGTATTATTGTATTTAATCTTAATGGTGATCCTATTTTTATCAACAGCTGCACGAAAAAGTGCTGCTGAGTTTTGTCTAAACTCTAAACCAGTCCCTTAGATTTTGAAGCCATGATGTTCTTCTTCTGCCTGGATCTCATTTTTGCCTTCAGTCTTTCTTCGAAGGGTTAAGTGAAGTATGCCGTATTTTTCCCGGGTCTTTTTAATCGCATATCGGAAATATTATTTTGCTTTTTGATGGTTTCCCTTGATTTCCCCAGGCGGCTTCTCCCCTCCTCATTTCTGACTTTTGTCAACCCAGCTTCTAGGTCACAGCCGCCTGTCAATCCACATTTCAAAGGCTTCTGGTCTCTTCAAGGGGCTTCCTGACCGAGACCAACTCTCCCCCTCCGTAGAGCAAGATAGAAAAGATGGAACATCTGACACGTTTTCAACCTTAGGCTTATGTTGGGAGTGCAGGAGGCCTTTTATTGCTTTGAAGAATGCCGTTTGAGTTTCCTTGATCCTTGTCTTTACTTCAGTGGTCCATGTCCTATTCCTGTTCTGTGCTGCAGACTTGTCCCTAAAAATTACCCACCTTTATTTTACTGTCATTGCACCTTGTACAACGAAATTAAGTGCCATCTTCAGCGTACATTATAGCTATAAAAATAAAAACACACATCCTTCACGTGATATGCAATTGAAATTGAAAACCCGATATTGCATTAATATCGCACTACACTGTAGAATTCAATCGTGGCACGACAAAACCGCGCTCGACTAAAGCGCGCCCGATTAAACCGCGTCGCTGACGTCATCAACAGGGCGACAACAGCGCGCGCGGAGAAAGAAGGGCGCTTTAAATAGCGCTTTGAAAGCAAGCCGATTCAAGTTAAGGTAAGGGTTAGGGTTAGGTTAAGGGTTAGGGTTAGGTTTAGGGTTAGGTTAAGGGTTAGGATTAGGGTTAGGTTAAGGTTTAGGGTTAGGGTTAGGGTTAGGTTAAGGGTTAGGTTTAGGGTTAGGGTTAGGTTTAGGGTTAGGTTAAGGGTTAGGGTTAGGTTTAGGGTTAGGTTAAGGGTTAGGTTAAGGGTTAGGGTTAGGGTTAGGTTAAGGGTTAGGTTAAGAGTTAGGGTTAGGTTAAGGGTTAGGTTTAGGGTTAGGTTTAGGGTTAGGTTTAGGGGGGTTAGGTTTAGGTTTAGGGGTTAATTTTAGGTTTAGCATTTACAGCGTGCTTCTGTCTCCGCGCTGTTGTCACCCTGTGATGACGTCAGCTATGCGGTTTCATGGAGCGCGCTTTAGTCGAACGCGGTTTTGTGGTGGAACTGAATTCAATATAGTTAACTGTTGTGGCCCCGGCAGGAGCCATTGGAGCTGCCGCCAGACTCCGACAGCCAGGGGTCTTAGGAGTCGGCCCTGGAGGAGGTGGAGGATCCTGGACAGGGTGCCGACTCCGAGCAGGGCGAGGAGAGACTGGTTGGCCACCAGGTGGCGGCGGAGTCTTGGATCAGAGGGAGTGTTCAGGAAAACACTTGTGAGTTGTTTCGGGATGCACGCCGTCAAAGGGCTACTCGGCGGAAGGAACAACTGCGTAATGGTAGGAGATGACTGCGCTTAGCTGATGCTGATTAAGATTCTCTCCTGATTATGAAAGAGACTGTGCCACGCCCTGTTTGCAGGAGTCAACATTCACGATTCAGAGAAACCAACTTGGAGAAGTGGTTTGCTGTGAGGGCTTGTTTTCATTGCCTAGGTTTGTAAGACTTAAGTCGTCACTTATAAAGCCCTTCATGGTATTGGACCTGGGTACTTGAGAGACCGCCTGCTGCCAATTACCTCCCAAAGACCCATTAGATCGCACAGATTAGGCCTCCTCTGAATTCCATCCGCCGGCCAGTGTCGACTGGCGACTACCCGGAGGAGGGCCTTCTCTGTGGCTGCTCCGACCCTCTGGAACGAGCTCCCCGTGGAGATTCGAACCCTCACCACCCTCCAGGCCTTCCGCAAAGCCCTCAAAACCTGGCTGTTCCGACAGGCCTGGGGCTAAAGAGCTGTTGCCCCCGTCTCGAATGGTATGACTGTTGTGAGTTTTAAATTATATATTGTTATGCTTGTTGTTTTTAATTTTTTTGTCTGTATCCCCCTTCCCCGGTTCGAGTTGTGAGCCGCCCTGAGTCCCCTTTGGGGGAAAAGGGCGGCATATAAATGCAATAAACTGAACTGAACTGAACTGAACTTGCTGCCAGAGTGTTTATTTTGGGCTTGCAGCCAACGAGAGTCTGGACTGATTAAAAGTATTGTTATTTACGTTGGTTTCGGCTTTCGTTCCTGGACGGAGGAGGGGGGGTCAGAACAGTTTAACTTACTGCCCTGGGATAGAAGCTGTTTTTCAGCCCATTCGTCCTTGTTTTTGTTATCCTGTACCATCTGCCAGATGGTAATATTAAAAAAAAAGGGGGGTGCCCAGGATGAGATGGATCTTTAAGGATGTTTTGAATTTTCTTAAGGCAGCAGGAGCGCTAAAGCTCTTCCGAAGAGGGGAGGGGGCAACCAATGATCCTCGGGGCAATTTAACAGAATAGCAGAGTTAGAAGGGACCTTAAAGGTCTTCTAGTCTAATGCACTGCTCAAGTAGGAAACCCTATACCGTTTCAGACAGATGGTTATCCAACATCTTCTTAAAAACTTCCAGTGTTGGAGCATTCACAACTTCTGCAGGCAAGTTATTGCATTGATTACCGTATTTATCGGCGTATAACACGCAGTTTTAAAACTAAAATTGCAAGCTTAAACCCTGCCTGCGTGTTATACGCCGATACTGCGTGTTATACGCCGGGTCCCAAACTGCCTGCTCCAGCTGATTCACCGGCGCCCATGATCACTGTTCCGCGCCTGCGCGGCCGCGCACATAAAAAGAAATCCCCGCGCAGAGGTTTCTAACTGCCGCGCAGAGATTTCTACCAAAGCAAACGTGGGGAAGTCCTTTGCAGGCGGCTAGAACTGGCCGCCCGCAAAGGACCTCCCCAGACTTGTTTTGATGAGCCGCCAGTCCTCTTGCTTCTTCTCCTTCACCAGCAAAGCTCCCGCTGGCTTCCCGGCCCATGGCTTTGGCGTCTCTCCCTCCACGCGGAGCACCTGAGCTGGCTCCCGCGTTATCCCTCCCCCTTCCTCCTCTGCCTCAAAAGCACGGCAGAGGAGGAAGGGGGAGGGATAACGCGGGAGCCAGCTCAGGTGCTCCGCGTGGAGGGAGAGACGCCAAAGCCATGGGCCGGGAAGCCAGCGGGAGCTTTGCTGGTGAAGGAGAAGAAGCAAGAGGACTGGCGGCTTTGAAATGCAACCCCTGCCTTGGTCCCGCCGGCCGCGGATTTGATTCGGCGTAAGTGTGGGCCGAACACATGCTGAGCCGACTTTGCGCAGTGAGGCGGAGTAATTCAACCCCCCCCAAAGAACGTGTGTGTGTGTGTGAGAGAGAGAGAGAGAGAGAGAATTGGATCAAAATTGGTGCCCAAAGGAGTGGAGGGAGGGAGGGAAGGAAGGAAGGAAGCCCTCCCCCTGTGAAAAAAACTGAAGATGGAGCAGTGAATGAATAAACCATAAAAGCAACAAACAGTTAATGCGTAAGTAAGCTGAGGAGGAAGTTCTCAACTAAGGAAGAAATATTAGAAAGAAATATAAAAAGCTCAATATGCCAAAACACTTATTTTAGTCTTCATTTAATTACTTGTATTGTAAAAAATTTTTACTCAAATTTTTGTGTTAAAATGGGGGGTGCGTGTTATACGCCGGTGCGTGTTATACGCCGATAAATACGGTAATTGTTCTAACTGTCAGGAAATTTCTCCTTAGTTCTAAGTTGCTTCTCTCCTTGATTAGTTTCCATCCATTGCTTCTTTTTCTACCCTCACATGCTTTGGAGAATAGCTTGATTTCCTCTTCTTTCTCGCAGCCCCTGAGATCTTGGAAGGCTGCTATCATGTCTCCCCTGGTCCTTCTTTCCATTAAACTAAGACCTACCCAGTTTCTGCAACCGTTCTTCGTATGTTTTAGCCTCCAGTCCCCTCATCCTCTTTCTTGCTCTTCTCTGCACTCTTTCTAGAGTCTCCACATCTTTTTTACATCGTGGCCGACCAAAACTGGATGCAAATATTCCAGGTGTGGCCTTCCCAAGGCCTTATAAAGCGGCATTAACACTTCACGTTAGTCTGTTAAAACCAAGCAATTGGTTTAATGGTGTAGAACAGTGTTTCCCAACCTTGACAACTTGAAGATGTCCGGACTTCAACTCCCAGAATTCCCCAGCCAGCGAATGCTGGCTGGGGAATTCTGGGAGTTGAAGTCCGGACATCTTCAAGTTGCCAAGGTTGGGAAACACTGGTGTAGAAAATCCATGGTTGCACACCCAAGGGAGAAGGAGGGGAAGACTGCTCTCTCATCACCCCTAGCCCCTTTTTTCTCTAGACTGGCCAAACCCACTTCATGCCACCATTCCTAGCCACTTTTAGCTAAGCTGGACAAGTTTCTAAGGAACGAAAGAAAACAAGACAGTCGGAAATTGGGGAGGGGGGAAGGGGAGAGTTTCATAACTTGGAATAATTCCTTCCGTGGATGATCCAAGCCCACTAATCAGCTGTGGAAGAAAACAGGCTTGGCCTGAAGTGGGGAAGCAGCTCCACGTTAACAAAAGCAGCTGATTGTGGCAGATGTTAACTAGCTAAATTGAATGCACCCTGATGGTTGCCAGAACCAGACAAATGCCTCCATTGTCAGGGCTGCTCATCTTCCCTCTTTTTTTCCCCACTTTCCTCCAAATTCAGCGAAATGGGAAGGCTCAAGAGAACCTCCTTGAGAATAAACACTGCAAATTGAAGCGGGCGCCCCGAATTTGCTTTTAAACAAAGGAAGTGGAACGCAAATGCCAATTTACCTTCACCCGGTATCCGTCGCGGCCAACGTGCCTGGGATCGCAATAGTACAGGTAGTCCTCGGCTTAACGACGCTTCCGACGCTTTCCCTGGCTAGGCGAGACAGACTGGTTCAGTGAGCGCCTTTGCCACCATTTTACCACCTTTCTTGCCAGCTGCCGTTAAGTGAATCGCTGCCGGTGTTAACGTCCCTTCCCTCCTTGACTTTGCTTGCCAAAAGAGGGTCGTGTGAAGACGGCAACTGTCGTAAATACGAGTCAGAAACGCCTGGCTTTTGATCACATGACCCTGGAGGATGCAGCGACGGTCATACTTGTGAAAAGCGGTCATGAGTCACTTTTTTTTCAGGGCTGTCATAACTTTTAATGGTCACTGAATGATTGGTCGTAAGTTGAGGAGTATCGGTATTTGCTTCTCGTTAGAAACCAGCCAAGCTTCTGGATACATAAAAAGGCCTTATTATTATTATTATTACTGGTGATGGTTATTATTATTATTATTTTCTCTAGGTTTAGTAGAAGATGGAGGGTTTTTTTTTAAATGTCCTGTTTTGTTTAAATTGCTTTTAGGTCTGCTTGAGCTGTTTTTATCTTTCTGGAGTTTTTAGGATAGCAGAAGCTGGAAAAACGACTGGAGACATGAAAAGGTTCCTGCTGATTCGGAGAAAATTTGGAGTGTTTTTTTCAGCTCTGTCTCCGCTCTCTGCTAATTACATCTGTTTTTTTTTTTAATTACCTGTCTAATAAATCGCATCCAAGGCCAAAAAACCAGATTTTTCTCCTCTCTTTTTGACATCTTGGCTGAAGCAACTTTTCTTCCTTTGTTTGCAAGAAGTGTGTATGTGTGCAGGGCAAGTTATTCAGGGCATTGGTCTGGCTCGTGCCGCTTGTCGCTGGAGAACATTTTAAAATGCTATTTTAAAAAGAAAACATAGAGGGTTTATGACACATTGGAGAATAGGGAGTGATGGGGACCTTCTGTGACAAGTCTTCAAAATTGTGAAGGTCATTCCTTCCTTTTGTGACTTACTCATGCGCTCTCTCTGTCTCTCTTTCTCTTGTTCCTCTCTCTCTTTCTCTCTGTTTCTTTTTCTTACTTTCCTTTTCTTTCTCTCCCTCTTTTTTCTTTCATTCTCTTTCCCCCATATCTCTTTTACTCTCCCTCTTTCTCTCTTTCTCTTTCTCACTTTCCCTCTCTGCTTTCCCTCTTTTCTCTTTCTCGCTTTCTCTGTTCCTGTCACTTTTTCTCTTCCTTTTCTCTCCCTTTCTCTCTCACTGTCTCTCTGTTCCTCTCTTTCTTTCTCACTTTCTCTTTTTCCTCTCTCTTTCTCTCTTTCTTTTTCTTGCTTTCCTTCTTTTTCTCTCCTTTTTTTCTTTCATTCTCTTTCCCCCATCTCTCTCTCTTACTCTCCCTCTTTCTCTCTTTCTTTCTTTTTCTCACTTTCCCTCTCTGCTTTCCCTCTTTTCTCTTTCCCTCCCTCTTTCTCTGTTCCTGTCCCTCTTTCTCTTCCTTTTCTCTCCCTTTCTCTCTCACTGTCTCTCTGTTCCTCTCTTTCTTTCTCACTTTCTCTTTTTCCTCTTTCTTTCTTTTTCTTGCTTTCCTTCTTCTTTCTCTCCCTCTTTTTTCTTTCATTCTCTTTCCCCCATCTCTCTCTCTTTTACTCTCCCTCTTACTCTCTTTCTCACTTTCCCTCTCTGCTTTCCCTCTTTTCTCTTTCTCTCCCTCTTTCTCTGTTCCTGTCTCTCTTTCTCTTCCTTTTCTCTCCCTTTCTTTCTCACTTTCTCTTTCTGTTTTTCTCTCCTATCTTTTCCTCTTCTCTCTCTTTTTTCTTTCTTTTTTCTGTTCCTCTATCTTTGTCTCTCTCCCTTTTCTCTCTCCTTTCTTTCTATCTCTCCCTCTCTCTCTGTTCCTCTCTCTTTCTCTCTCTCTCTTTCTGTCTCATTCTTTTCCTTTCTCTTTTTTTTCTCTTCTAAATTCACATTACCGCCAGTGACTAATGTCTGCCCTCATGGCAGCCAGATCGTCTTTTTCCTCTAGGGAAATATTTTGCACAGCAATCCGAGATGTTATGTAACTTTTGCATTAATGGGGGCAAAGTGGAACGGATAACTTGGCCTGCACTGATGCAGCGGGATAAGAGGGGCCCCTGGCCTTAAGGGAGAGTGTAACTAACAAGAGCTGGAAAGGGACCTTGGAGGTCTTCTAGTCCAACCCCCTGGTCAAGTAGGAGACTCTATACCATTTCAGATTAAGTGTCTTTTATGTCTCTTCTTGAAAACCTCCAGTGGAGGAGCACCCACAACTTCTAGTGGCAAGCAGTTCCATTGGTTAACTGTCTTCACTATTAGGAAGTTTCTCCTTAATTCCAGGTTGCTTCTCTCCTGGATTAGTTTCCATCCATTGCTTCTTGTCCTGCCCTTCTGGCCAGGGTGGGTTTGATTTAAATCAACTCAATTTAAATCACAATTTAAATCGCTATTTAAATCACTAGTAAAAAGGCTGGATCTAAATCAACTCTATTTAAATCGTAATTTTTAAAGAGCAGCTGTCATCTCTGTCTCACATCGGCTCCTCCTCTGACCCACTGTTGATTCACTGAACGTCCCGTTCACTTTAATGGGACGGCTGGTGATGCAGCAGGGACACCACAAGGTGATGGACGTGGCGGGCAGCAGGCGAGTGGATGCCCGCTAACAGGCGCTGCCAGGATGGATCTGAAATGACAGGCGCTCTTTAATATTATATTTCTAAGCTGCTTAGAAGGTTTCACTTTTATTTTCACTCCTTGCCCTCCCTCCTCACAGTGTTTCTCAACCTTGGCAACTTGAAGATGTCCGGACTTCAACTCCCAGAATTCCCCAGCCAGCATCCGCTGGCTGGGGAATTCTGGGAGTTGAAGTCCGGACATCTTCAAGTTGCCAAGGTTGAGAAACACTGGCTTAGAGCCCAGATGGCACAGATGCATTTCTCTTCCAACAATCATGCAGTTTGTAGTGTAGATAGATTTGCAAAAGAAGGGGATAAAGGATTATTCCTGGACTTCGTTTTATGGTTTATCTCCTGCTTACTGCGGAATTGTGTGGATGCAACAATGCAGTGCAGGTTATCTCAGCTTGAGGAGTTCGGATTCATTGAAGGAGTTGGCCCCCCAAAATGTAAATATTGCAGAATACACAGCCTCGTGCTGCATAGCTAAGCTCCATTTCATGCTGAATCAACTAAATTATTCATCTATCATAAATAGAAAACTATCTTTAGATAGTTTTTTTTTTAAACTCCAGAAGCATTGTATTAAAATAATGAATAATTTTTTTAAAAAAAATCTGATTTAAATTTTAAAAAGATATGATTTAAAATTTAAAAAATATGATTTATTTTTTTAAAAAATATGATTTATTTTTTTAAAAAATATGATTTATTTTTTAAAAAAATATGATTTATTTTTTAAAAAAATATGATTTAAATTTTAAAAAAATATGATTTAAATTTTTTAAAAAATGATTTAAATTTTAAAAAAATATGATTTAAATTTTAAAAAGATCCGATTTAAATTTTAAAAAATATGATTTAAATTTTAAAAAGATCTGATTTAAATTTTTTAAAAAATGATTTTTTTAACCATCCTGTTTTTGGTGCTCTGAAGAATAGGTTAATCCCCCTCTTCTTTGTGGCATCCTCTCAAGATTTTAAAAAAACCTTGTTAATGCTTAAAATTAAGCATGCCTTCTTTTCTTATATTCCCCTTACCAGATGCTGCTGAGGCTGCTGGGTCTTATAGTTCAGCCACATCTGGAAGGTTTCGGGTTCCTGGTCCGGGAGGCTAAGATTTTAAAACAGGACCTGTTTGGGGTATTTTTATATCTATAAAAATATGTATATTGTTGATACTTTTAAATTCAACAGGCCTTCTTTCCTTGCTTTCAGACAAAGCCACGGTTTGCTTCGGCAGTATGTTCATACAGCTTCCCAAAACAAAGACGCAGGAGATGCTACAGAGAGGTGAGGCATCCCATAATTTAATTCTGCGATCTGCTTGCAGAATTAAAAGGTTTCAGGGCTTAGTTGGGCACGATTTGATAGAGCATGGAATGGTGTCAGATCAGTTCACAGTTTGGTCCCGTCTGTGTCTCGCACGGGAAAATATCGAAGATTTCTCCCCACTCTTCCCTCACGGTGGCTGATATTTGTGGTTACTGACAGGATAGTAACTTACAACAGTTTTTCTCGGGCTTAGTGACTTTGTGACACGCTGATTCCAACTCCCAGAATGTATATAAAGAGAGAGTAACCCCTCTCTCTTCTAGCACTGATGATATTACCTAGTTAGCTCATGAAATGTCTGCAAGAAAACTGCCAGGCTCAGAGAGCATCAGGGACTCCACAATACTCCTCCTCTTCCTCTCCTAAAATCCCCCTCCCTTCTAGCACTGATGCTGTTCCCTAGTTGGGCCATAAAATGTCTGCAAGAAACCAGCCAAGCTCAGAGAGCACCAAGGACCCCACAGTCGTCCTCCCCCTCCTCCTCCTCCTCCTCCTCCTCCTCCTCCTCCTCCTCCTCCTCCTCCTCATTCTCCTCTTCCTCCTCTTCCCCTTGTTGTCTCTTCAAACCCACTCCCTTCTAGCACTGACAGTGTTATCTAGTTGGGTTTTGAAAAGTCTGCAAGAAAATCACCAAGGTTCCAGAAGGAACCAAGGACTCAACTTTTCACCACCTCCTCCTTTTCTTGTCTCTGCAAATCCCACTCCTTTCTATCATTGATGATGTTACCTAGTTGGGTCATGAAATGTCGGGGGGGGGGGAAACCCACCAAGAACAGAGAACACCAAAACCCCCGCAGTCCTCCTCCTTCCTCTTCCCCTTCGATTTCCTCTTTGTCTCCTTAAACCTCACTCCCTTCTAGCATTGATGATATTCCCTAGTTGGGTTATGAAATGTCTTCAAGGAAACCACCAAGCTCAGAGAGCATCAAGGACCTCACAGTCTTCTTCCTCCTCCTCCTCCTCCTCCTCCTCCTCCTCCTCCTCCTCCCCACCTTCTAGCACTGATAATATTACCAAGTTTGGTCATGAAAAATCTGCAAGAAAACCACCAGGTACCGAGAGCACCAAGGCTCCCCCAGTCGTCCTCATCTTCTTCCTCTTCCTGCTTGTCTCTTCAAACTCCCTTCTAGCATTGATGATGTTCCCTAGTTGGGTTATGAAAGGTCTTCAAGGAAACCACCAAGCTCAGAGAGCACCAAGAACCCCGCTTGCCTCCTCCTCCTCTTCTCTCTACCCCCTTCTAGCACTGATGGTGTTCCCTAGTTAGGTCATGCAACAAAACCACCAAGCACAGAGCATCAAGGACCCCACAGCCCTCCTCCTCCTCCTCTTTTTCCTCTTCCCCTCTTCCTCTTCCTCTTCCCCTTCCACCTTGTCTCTACAGACCCCACTCCCTTCTGGTACTGATGATGTTCCCTAGTTGGGTCATGAAATGTCTGCAAGAAAACTACCAAGCACAGAGAGCACCAAAGACTCCCCATCATCTTCCTCCACTCCATAAACTCCATTCCCTTCTAGCACTGATGATATTCCCTAGCTGGGTCTTGAAATGTCTGCAAGGAAACCAGCCAAGCTCAGAGAGCACCAAGGACCCCACAGTCCTCCTCCTCCTCCTCTTTTTCCTCTTCCCCTTCCTCCTCCTCTCTGCAAACCCCACTCCCTTCTAGCATTGATCTGGTTCCCTGGTTGGGTCCCGAAAGGCCTGCAAGAAAAACCCCAAGCTCAGAGACCTCACCAAGGTCCCCATTTTCCCATGAAATTCCTCCTTTGGTTAGGAAAGCATCAACCTCCTAGCCTTACCCATGAAATGAAAACAGATTTTCAGGGTGCCTCTACCCCGCGCGGCTCCCCTATTACTGTAACGCGCTCTACATGGGGCTGCCCCTGAAGAGCGTTCGAAGACTGCAGTTGGTCCAGAATGCAGCCGCGCGAGCGATATTGGGTGTACCTAGATACACCCACGTCACACCTATCCTCCACGAGCTGCACTGGCTCCCCATTGGTCTCCGGACGCGCTTCAAAGTGCTAGTCGTTACTTTTAAAGCCCTACATGGTTTAGGACTGGCTACCTGAGAGACCGCCTCCTGCCAATTACCTCCCAACGACCAACAAGATCTCACAGGTTGGGCCTCCTCCGAGTGCCATCGGCCGGTCAATGTCGGTTGGCGGCTCCCCGGGGGAGGGCCTTCTCCGTAGCTGCTCCGGCCCTATGGAACGATCTACCCGTAGAGATCCGGACCCTTACTACTCTTCCGGCCTTCCGTAAAGCTACCAAGACCTGGCTGTTCCGGCAGGCTTGGGGCTGTTGATTAGTATCCAGCCCCACAGTATGCATGGTGTGAAATTTTAATACTTGTATCCTTATTTTAATTTTTTTAATATATGTTCCTTTTCTCTTGACTGTAAGCCGCCCAGAGTCCCAATGGGAGTGGGCGGCATACAAATGTTAGTAAATCTAAATCTAAACCCTCGTGTCAGAACCTCTCCATTGGATAATTAGGAAAGAAAGACCACGAGACTCCATGGGTAGAAATCAAGTGTACTTTTACTAATTATAAATGATTAAAGGCATAGCGAAGCGAAGACTATTTAGGCGCGAAAGCGATTGATATATAGAATAGCCCATTCCCCACCCCTTGGCATCACAGTTGCAGTCCAATCATAATTCTCCCAAGTGTCAGGTGTGAGATAACTTCAAAAGGCATCATGAAGATGGAATGTCGGTGCCGTTAGTCCTGGCGGGAATCTCCCACGCATGCGTAGTCCGACAGGCAGCTGAGTTCCAGAACCTTCCTCCAGCACAACGAGTAACCCCACCCAAAATACTATGCCCTCCCTCCCCGTTTCATGGCAGCCGAAGCAACAGCAAAGCAGAGGCTGACCACCTTGGAGCTGAAGGGGCCAAAGGCTAAATTAAATTATTTCCCATGAGAGGGAAAGAAAGCTTTTGTTCTTTTTGGTTCCTCCGCTTTCTCTTTCTTCCTGTCTCCCTGCTTTTTTTTTTCTTTTTCTCCCCTGTGGGAGGATCAGCATATTTGGGAAGCAGATTGGGTCGTCCCCCTCGTTCCTTCTCGTGAGGGCGGCATAAGGGCTTGCCATGCTGTTAGCAAGCGGTGCCAGTCTCGCTTAAGGGCCATCTGCAGTTCTGTTTGAGACCCTTTTTTAAAAAGAAAAAAGAAAAATCTAGCCAAAACCACCTGTGTGTCTGAGCATCTCAGCTTTTCAGAACCTGCACAAAATACGGACGATCAGATGCCTATCAGGATGACTCTTCTGCAGGGTATAAAAATTCAGGCATCTTCTTGGCTACCTGCAAGGGGTTACACTATCTGTGTGTGTGAGAGAGAGAGAGAGAGAAAGAGACAGAGGGAGGGGGGGAGGAAGGGAAGGGAAAGAAAAGGAAAGAAAGAAGAGAGAGAAAAGGAAAGAACGTTCAGTTTTTGAAAGCATCCAGTCTTGGTCACCACGATGTAGAAAAGATGTGGAGAGAAGAGCAACGAAGATGATGAGGGGACTGGAGACTAAAACATAGGAAGAACGGTTGCAGGAACTGGGTAGGTCTAGTTTAATGACAAGAAGGACCAGGGGAGACATGATAGCATCTTCCAATATCTCAGGGGTTGCCACAAAGAAGAGGGAGTCAATCTATTCTCCAAAGCACCTGAGGGCAGGACAATAAGCAACGGATGGAAACGAATCCAGGAGAGAAGCAATTTAGGACTAAGGAGAAACTTCCTGACAGTTAGAACAATTAATCAGTGTAACAACTTTTCTCCAGAAGCTGTGAATGCTCCAACACTGGAGGCTTTTAAGAAGAAGTTGGAGAACCATTTCTCTGAAGTGGTGTAGGGTTTCCTTCCTAAGCAGGGGGTTGGACTAGAAGACCTCCAAGGTCCCTTCCAACTCTGTTATTCTATTCTAAAGAGCTAGGAGAGGAAAGGAAAGGAAAGGAAGATAGGAAAGGAAAGGAGAGAGAGGAAAGGAAAGGAAGAGGGAGAGGAAAGAAAAGGAAGAGATAGGAAAGGAAGAGAGAGAGAAGGAAAGAAAGATAGGAGAGAGGAAAGGAAAGGAAGAGAGATGGGAAAGAAAGAGATAGGATAGGAAAGGAGAGAGAGGAAAGGAAGATAGGAAAGGAAAGGAGAGGGAGGAAAGGAAAGGAAGAGGAGAGGGAGAGGGAGAGGAAAGAAAAGGAAGAGATAGGAAAAGAAGAGAGAGAGAAGGAAAGAAAGATAGGAGAGAGGAAAGGAAAGGAAGAGAGATGAGAAAGAAAGAGATAGGATAGGGAAGGAGAGAGAGGAAAGGAAAGAAAGATAGGAAAGGAAAGGAGAGAGAGGAAAGGAAGTGTGGGCTTTTAAATCTCACCATCGGCTGCTTCTTCCTCCCATCTTTCCGCAGACCAAGAGCTGCTGGAGGAAGAAATTGCGAAATTGCAGCAGGAACTGAAAGTGAAAGTCAGCAACCTCATGGAGGCCGAAGGTAGGTAACCAACCCACCTGGATCCCTACCCCGGTTCCAAAGGAAACCTGAGAGCCGCCTTTTCTTCGCCTTTCCAATTTGCCCCTTGTGTGAAGGGCATCTTATCTTGCTTGGTGCTATTCTCAACCCTGAAGCTGGCCTGGCCGAGGTCTTCAGTGTTGCCACACCGGAGCCGAGGGATCAGGAAGCGGGGAATAGAGATAGCTGGGGTTTTGTAGTAGCCAAAGCAAAATACTTTCTCCTGGGAACCAAGGACGTTCCAACTGCTGGCTGGAGAGAGGAGGAGGAGGAGAGAAGGAACCAGGCAACCAGCCAGCATCTAGATTGGGCCATGGGACTCGTTGTTTGGTTGAAAGGGAAACTTTCCACTTTTTAATCAGATGAACGCGGAAAATCTCAAGAGTCGTTTTTCACCAGTCTGGGCCAATGTGATGTCTTGAGGAATCTACCTGCCTGGGAGTACAGGTGGATTTCCTTGGGATCTTAAGATTGTAAGGTAGTTCCTCAGAGCCACATGGGGTGGTGGGGAAGGGGCTGGACTAGGAGCTGGGAAAGCCAGCGTCTATTCCTCTCCTCCCCCCCCCCCAATTCACAATGGTTCCCTGGACATCTTTGGGCCATTCCCTCTGTCTCGATCCCAGAGGCGATGTGGTAGATTGCGAGGGAGGAGATTCCTTTTTAAAATATATATTTCTATTTATTTTATTTAGCATTTATATCTTGGCTTTATTTATGTTCATACATACCTGATATTCCTTATTTTGCCCACAGCCAACCTTGTGAGATAAGTTGGGCTGAGAGACAAGAGCTGACACAGAGTCACCCAGCCAATTTTCATGCCTAAGGCAGGACTAGAACTCACCATCTCCTGGTCATTGGCCCAAAGTCACCCAGTTGGCTTTCATGCCTAAGGCAGAACTACAATTCACCGTCTCCTGGTCATTGGCCCAGAGACACCCAGCTGGCTTTCATGCCTGAGGCAGGACTAGAATTCACCATCTCCTGGTCATTGGCCCAAAGTCACCCAGCTGGCTTCCATTCCTAAGGCAGGACTAGAACTCACCATCTCCTGGTCATTTGCCCAAAGTCACCCAGCTGGCTTCCATTCCTAAGGCAGGACTAGAACTCACCATCTCCTGGTGATTGGCCCAAAGTCACCCAGTTGGCTTCCATTCCTAAGGAAGGGCTAGAACTCACCATCTCCTGGTCATTGGCCCAAAGTCACCCAGCTGGCTTCCATTCCTAAGGCAGGACTAGAATTCACCATCTCCTAGTCATTGGCCCAAAGTCACCCAGCTGGCTTCCATGCCTAAGGCAGCACTAGAACTCACCGTCTCCTGGTCATTGGCCCAAAGTCACCCAGATGGCTTTCATGCCTAAGGCAGGACTAGAACTCACCATCTCCTGGTCATTGGCCCAAAGTCACCCAGCCAGTTTTCATGCCTAAGGCAGGACTAGAATTCACCATCTCCTGGTCATTGGCCCAGAGACACCCACCTGGCTTTCATGCCTAAGGCAGGACTAGAACTCACCATCTCCTGGTCTTTGGCCCAAAGTCTCCCAGCTGGCTTCCATTCCTAAGACAGGACTAGAACTCACCGTCTCCTGGTCATTGGCCCAAAGCTTTTAGCCTGGTGCCTTGGTTCATTGTGGTTTAATAACATCTCTTTGACCTTCCTGAAGGCAAACCGGAACTCAAAGGCTTCAATTTGAAACCCTTGACCACTGAAGAAATGTGGTTCATGAAGAAAGTGCTGGACCAATGAAGCCATCTCCTGGTGCGGATTCGCGCGGCGGCTGTCGGCCAAGACCAACGTGCAAAGGAGAGCTGCTTTCCATGCGCCTCGCTCTCATGCTCCCCAGTGTTTAGACGAGCAGTTGAGCATTTTCACGGACGTCTTTTATGCCCCCCTCTTAAAGCCGTTGAGATGCCTCCAAAACCTGAGCCGGAGAAGACCTCGTTGACGCTTTTATGGACAGGGGACTATAAAAATTGGAGGAGGTCGGTCCTTGAGGTCAGGATTTCCTGTTTTTTTGAGATTTGACATTGAACGGGGCTTCTCACTTTCCTTGTCTCCATGCGCAGGGCCTGCGTAACAATAAACGGAAGGAGATGCCCACCTCTCTTGGGAGAAGGTCCCTCCTTCGCCTTGGTGGTCTCTGTGTACATTGTCTCCTTTAAAACTCTTGAGATGAAGGACAGTCTCTTCCCCCGTTTCCTCCACGGGGCTTTTCTCTCCGTTTATAGATCCTACCTTACCTCGTCAGTGTTGGTGGGATTGTGGTTTTCTTTTTGGCAACCCCTTCATTAGATTGCAGTCCCTGTATCCAATCAGAGAGCAAATTGGCCCATTCCCTCCTAGCCCTGATGCCGTTACCTAGTTGGGTCGCAAAAGGCCTGCAAGGGAATAATCAAGTTGAGAGACTACAAAGAACCTCACCGTGCTCCTCCCTCCCCCCTCCCTCTCATCCTCCCTTTCCTGCCTTCTTCCTCCTCCAATCCCACTCCCTCCTAACACTGATAATATTCCCTAGTTGGGTCATGAAACGTCTGCAAGAAATCAACCAAGCTCAGAGAGAACCAAGGACCCCACAGTCTTCCTTCCCTCCTGCCTTCCTTCCTTCCCTCCCTCCCTCCTTCGTTCCTTCCTTTCTTCCCTCCCTCCCTCCCTCCCTCCCTTCCTTCCTTCCTTGATGATGTTACCTAGCTGGGTCATGAAATGTCTGCAAGAAATCAACCAAGCTCAGAGAGAACCAAGGACCCCACAGTGCCCCTCCTCCTCCTTTCGTTCGTTCCTTCCTTCCTTCCTTCCCCTCCTCTCTGCAAACCACACTCCCTTCTAACATCGATGTTGTTCCCTAGTTTGGTAATGAAATGTCTGCAAGAACAGCATCGAAGTTCAGAGAGTACCAAGCACCCTACAGTCCTCCTCTTCCTTCTCCTTCCGCTTTTTCCTCCTCCTCCTCCTCCTCCTCCTCCTCCTCCTCACATACCCCACTCCCTTTTAATACTGATGATGTTCCCTAATTGGGTCATGAAACGTTTGCAAGAAAACCACCAAGCTCAGAGAGCACCAAGGACCCCACAGTCTTCCTTCCTTCCTTCCTTCCTTCCTTCCTTCCTTCCTTCCTTCCTTCCTTGATGATGTTACCTAGTTGGGTCATGAAACGTCTGCAAGAAAACCACCAAGCTCAGAGGGCACCAAGGCCCCTCTGTTGTTGTCCTCCGCCTTCTCTTCCTCCTCCTCCTTCTTTCCCCTCCCTCTCATCCTCCTTTTCCTCTCCTGCCTTCATTCTCCACCAACTCCACTCCCTCCTAGCACTGATGATGTTCCCTAATGGGGTCATGAAACGTCTGCAAGAAATCCACCAAGCTCAGAGAGCACCAAGGACCCCACAGTGCCCCTCCTCCTTCCACCTCTCCACAAACTCCCCTCCCTTCTACTACCCCTGGTGATGTTACCTAGCGTGGTAAGGAAACATCTGCAAGAAAACAATCCTGTTCAGAGACCCCCCAAGGGACCCCACAGTCCCTGGATTATATTCACCGTTAAGACCAAAAGAAGGTTTCCAAATGCTTTGTGGTGCAAAGGCGTTCTTTTATGATTCCCGCTCGTTCCAATAGATTTAAATTGGCATCCGGATGGGCAGAAGCGTTCTCCCGCTAAGATTTCCCTCTTTCTGCCCAGCTTCGGTGCCACCGGGTGGCAATTCTGGGCAGAGCCAACATC
Source organism: Thamnophis elegans (assembly GCF_009769535.1). Lineage (NCBI taxonomy): Eukaryota > Metazoa > Chordata > Lepidosauria > Squamata > Natricidae > Thamnophis > Thamnophis elegans. Next base: position 98,148,352 of record NC_045545.1, on the reverse strand, counting down.
TCAACAGCCTTTTCCCCACGTTTCACAGCCAGTCGGCCTCCGGAAGGCATCTCCGCCAGGGAGATAAACTTGCTGTTCATCCATCTTCAGAGCTGTTTGGTGCCCACAATCAACCCTGCCAGTCGAAACTCCTTCAAGGGGCATCCAGACGAAGGCAGCAAACCTGGAAACGATTCCTGGTTAAGCTCTGTAAAGCAGGGAGCTCCCTCACCCTCCTCTCCCCTGTCCGGATTCTAGTTGTTGTATTTTAAACATCCAGCCGCCACTGGATGTTAAGGCTGGGCCTTAAATTTTTTGCTGAGCCGGTGACGTTTTGAAAAGTTGCTGCAGCTGCTTCTTTCTGTCGTTGCTGTAACCTGCAGCAGAGGAGATAGGATAGACTAGAATAACAGAGTTGGAAGGGGCCTTGGAGGTCTTCTAGTCCAGCCCTCTGCTCAAGCAGGAGACCCTTGTGTAATTACAGAATAACAAGAGTTGGAAGGGACCTCGGAGGTCTTCTAGTCCAGCCCTCTGCTCAAGCAGGAGACCCTTGTGTAATTACAGAATAACAAGAGTTGGAAGGGACCTTGATGGGCATCTAGTCCAGCCCTCTGCTCAAGCAGGAAACCCTTACAGAATTAAAGAATAACAAGAGTTGGAAGGGACCTCGGAGGTCTTCTAGTCCAGCCCCCTGCTCAAGCAGGAGACCCTTACAGAATGACAGAATAATAAGAGTTGGAAGGGACCTTGGAGGTCTTCTAGTCCAGCCCTCTGCTCAAGCAGGAGACCCTTGTGTAATTACAGAATAACAAGAGTTGGAAGGGACCTTGATGGGCATCTAGTCCAGCCCTCTGCTCAAGCAGGAAACCCTTACAGAATTAAAGAATAACAAGAGTTGGAAGGGACCTCGGAGGTTTTCTAGTCCAGCCCCCTGCTCAAGCAGGATACCCTTACAGAATGACAGAATAACAGAAGAGTTGGAGGGGACCTTGGAGGTCTTCTAGTCCAACCCTCTGCTCAAGCAGGAGACCCTTGTGTAATTACAGAATAACAAGAGTTGGAAGGGACCTTGATGGGCATCTAGTCCAGCCCTCTGCTCAAGCAGGAAACCCTTACAGAATTAAAGAATAACAAGAGTTGGAAGGGACCTTGGAGGTCTCCTAGTCTAGCCTCTTGCTCAAACAGGAGACTCTTACAGAATGACAGAATAATAAGAGTTGGAAGGGACCTTGGAGGTCTTCTAGTCCAACCCCCTGCTCAAGCAGGAGACCCTTACAGAATGACAGAATAACAAGAGTTGGAAGGCACCTTGGAGGTCTTCTAGTCCAGCCCTCTGCTCAAGCAGGAGACCCTATACCAGTGATGGCTAACCTTTTTCTAGAGGTGTGCCAAAATTGCACGCACCACACGCATGCCCACCCACCAGCGCCTGCGCGCACGACCCCCTCCCCCAGGAAAAACTCGGGAGCCTGGGGAGGGTGAAAAACAGGCCCAACATCCCAACCGGAAGTACGGGAACAAACAATTGAACTTCCTGTTTGCCCGTTGGGCCGTTTTTCGCCCTCCCCAGGCTCCGGAGTTCTTCCTGAAGCCTGGGGAAGTGAAAACGGCCTCCCCCAGCCCTCCGGAAGGTTGGAAAACCAGCTGGCCGGTGCACAGATGCTAGCTAATATGGCTTCGTGTGCCACCTGTGCCATGCGTGCCATTGGTTCGCCATCACAGCCCTATAGCATTTCAGACACATGGCTATCCAAACTCTTCTTAAAACCCTGCAGTCTTGGAGATACGACAAGGTTAATTTTTTTAAAAAAATGGTAATGGGAGTCCTTGAGTTAGGACCCCAATCAGGACCAGAATTTTAATTGCTGTGTCCGATCTTGCAACCTTTTATTTTAACTACCTCGGTTGTTAAGCAAGTCCCCGCAGTCGTTAAACGAACCGCGCGGTTGCTCAGCAAACCCAGCTTCAACGACAGGCGAGAGTCCTCGACTTCACAATTGAGCCCCCCAATTCCTGTTGTCAAGTGGGAACAGTTGTTGAGGGCCACTGGCCCCATTTGGCCACCTTTCTGGCCTCGGTTGTTAAGCGAAGCACCGCACAGTTGTTAAGTGACCAATCCGGTCGTTAAGTAAATCCAGCTTCCCATTGATTTGGTTTGTCGTAAGGGGGGAGCACACGGCCCATGGGACACAGCCACGGTCATAAAGAGGAACCAGTTGCCAAATATCTGAATCTTCATCACCTGATGGTGGGGATGCTGCAAAGGTGGCGGCTATTTATATGCCGATTGCCGAGCATCCTAATTCTGATCACGTGACCATGGGGATGCCACGACGGTCGTAAAGTGGGCACCCGTCAGGAGGCACATTTTCCCAGCGCCCTCATGACTTTGAACGGCTGTTAAACGAATGGTCCGTAAGTCGAGGACTGCCTCTCTGGACCAGCCCGCCACTACGCGCTGCCAGCCTCCAAAGCCCCAGAATCCCACCTCGCCCGCCCACCCCCACAACAGCCACCCACCGGGTGCAAAATACCTAGGTGTGTGTTCGCCACAAAGCCGTTCATCGGCGTGTCCAGGTTTGCGTCTTCTCTGCTGACGGGGCCGTCGTTCCACATGAGATCGAAGCCCCCGATGCGTTTTTCCTTCCCTGTCAAACTGCAAGGATAAAGAATGGAAGGGAGGAAGGAAGGAAGGAAGGAGGAGGAGGAGGAAGAAGAGGAAGGGAGGGAAGGAAGGAAGGAGGAGGAGGAGGAGGAAGAAGAAGAAGAGGAAGGGAGGAAGGAAGGAGGAGGAGGAGGAAGAAGAGGAAGAGGGAGGGAGGGAAGGAAGGAAGGAGGAGGAGGAGGAGGAAGAAGAAGAAGAGGAAGGAAGGAAGGAGGAGGAGGAGGAAGAGGAAGGGAAGGAAGGAAGGAGGAGGAGGAGGAGGAAGAAGAAGAAGAGGAAGGGAGGAAGGAAGGAGGAGGAGGAGGAAGAAGAGGAAGAGGGAGGGAGGGAAGGAAGGAAGGAAGGACTAAGGGTGACATTTCCATTTATTTCCATTTATTGAATTTATAGGCCGCCCAATCCCAGAGGACTCCGGGCGGCTTACAGAAATAAGAAATATTAAAAAGGATTAAAACAAATAAGACACAACAAATTAAAAAACACATCATGCACCCAGTCTAAGTGGGGCTGGACCTCAGTCAAGGGGTCAACACCCCCAGGCCTGCCGGAAAAGCCAGGTTTTAATAGCTTTACGGAAGGCCATGAGAGTGGGTAGGGTCCGGATCTCGGGGGGGTAGCTCATTCCATAGGGCCGGAGCGGCAACAGAGAAGGCCCTACTCCGAGGCGTCACCAGCTGGCATTGTCCAGCTGATGGACATGATAGCATCTTCCAATATTTTTTTGGGGGGGGGGGGGGAGCTGCCACAAAGAAGATGAGGGTCAACTTATTCTCAAAAGCCCCTGAAGGCAGGACAAAGTAACAATGGATGGAAACAAACAAAGGAAAGAAGCAATCTAGAACTAAGGAGAAATTTCCTGACATGGGCAGCCATGAAGCGAGGGAGATAAGGAGGGAGAGCCCTTGACTGAGGTCCAGCCCCACTTAGACTGGGGGAGTCTCCTAATGTTGTGGTGGGAAAACCGGGTGGAAATGCCACCCGCCCACCCGCTCGCCTCCGTCTTCGTGCTCCACTCACCGGCCTTCCATGTCCACAATGTTCAATGTGTCTTCCAAGATGCGCGTCTTGAGGTCGTGGTCTTCCTGGCTGCTAGCGGTCAGCGAAGGAGAGGCGTTGACCTCCAAGAGCCACCTGCGCTGGACAAGACGAAGAAGGTCAGGGACAGAAAGGGGGAACGGGTTGCAGCCTACGGTCGGGCGGTTCTTCCAGTACAGTTGTTTGGAAGTCTGGGTCCTTTTTCTTGCAGGCGTTTCATGGCCCAACTATGGAGCATCATCAGTGTGGGAGGGAGTGGGGTTTGTGAAGAAGAGGAAGAGGAGGACTGTGGGGTCCTTGTTGCTCCCTGAGCTTGATTGTTTTCTTGTGGGGGTTTTATGACCAAACTAGATAATAACATCAGGGCTAGAAGGGAGTGGGGATTGCAGAGAGGGAGGAGGGCAGGAGGAGAGGAGGAGGAGGAGGAGGAGGAGGAGGAGGAGGAGGAGGAGGAGGAGGAGGAGGAGGAGGAGGAAGACTCCGAGGTCCTTGGTGCTCTCTGAGCTTGGCTGTTTTGTAGCAGGCATTTCATTACCCAACTAGGTAACATCATCAGTGCTAGAAGGGAGTGCAGTTTACTTTCTGTTTATATGCTTGTCCTATCAGTACCAAGGACCCCACGGTCCTCTTCTTCCTCCCTCCCCCTCCTCTCCCTCAACCACTGCCTCCTCTCCGCAACCCCACCCCTTCTAGCACTGATGTTGTTGTCTTCCTCCTCCTGCTCTTCCTCCTCCTCCTCCCTGCAACCTCATTCCCTATTAGGGTGGGGTTTGTAGAGACAAGAAGGATGGGGAAGAGGAAAAGGAAAAAGAGGAGGAGGAGGAGAGGACAGTGAGAACTGTGGTGTCCTGGATGCCCTCTCAGCTTGGTGCTTTTCTTACAAACGTTTCATGACCCAACTAGGGAATATCACCAGTGTACTAGAAAGGACTGGAGTTTGTGGGGGAAGAGGAAGGAGGAGGAGGAGGAGGAAGAGGAGGAGGAGAAAGAAGAAGGAAGAAGAAGGAAAAAGAAGAAGGAGGAGGAGGAGGAGAAGAAGGAAGGAGGAGGAGGAGAAAAAGAAGAAAGAAGGAGGAGGAGGAGGAGGAGGAGGAGGAGGAGGAGGAGGAGGGAACTTGAGGTCTTTGGTGCTCTCTGAGCTTGGTGCTTTTTTTGCAGATGTTTCATGACCCAAATAGAGAACATCATCAGTGCTAGAAGGGAGTGGGGTTTGCAGAGAGGAGGAGGAGGAGGAGGAAAAGGACTGATGTTACCTAATTGTGTCATGAAATGTCTGCAAGAAAACAACCAAGCTCAGAGAGCACCAAGGACTTTCATAGTTATTTCCCTTCCTCCTCTTCTCCTCCACAATCCCCTCTCTCCTAGCACTGATAACGTTTCCTAGTTTGGTAAAGAAATGCCTGCAAGAAAATCACCAAGCTCCCAGAGCACCCAGGGGCCCCATCACCAGGGTTGATGCCAAAGAACAAGCAGCCCTCAAACTTTAACTCCATTCAGGACCAGAATTTCCATCAGTTATAACATTACTGGCCGGCTGGGGTATTCTGCGGGACAAAGTCAGCCCCCCCCCCCTGTCTTAAAAGGTCAAAGGTTGGGGGAAACAGTGCCTGAAGATCCACTCCGCTGTGTCAGGCCTGCAGCCATATTTTCTTTTGAGTCTTTGGCCTGCCACACTTTCTACTATTCTACTATGCATTTTCTATGGTGGGAAAATGGGATTGTACGGAGTTAGATGATAGGTAGCCATAACAACATTCTTTCTAGAAAGCCAAGGTCATCCTTTGTCTCTGCACCTCTGCACCTGACCAGAACTGGATGGGTGGAAGCTGCCAGCGTGGCAGTGGGAGATTGGACCATGGGATGGACTTGTGGGTGTGGGGGGCAGGATCTTGAACTTCCGACTGGGTGGGGGAAACCGGGAAGCTTTCAGGTTCGGGTTTCCCCAGATGTGCCAAGACGTCTCTCTTAATCGATTGGGACTTTGAGGAATCCTTTGCCTCGGACTCTGATTTACTTTTGGATGCTATTGGGATCCCCGACACGCTGCCTCCCTTACGGCTTGAGGTTCTGGTCGATCAGGATGTCGTAGCCGTAGAGCTCGAAGCAATGCTTGTCGCTGATGATGACCTTCTGGACGCTTTGAAGGCTCTTGATGAAGATGTTGTCCATCTCGGAGAAGAGCATCTCCACGGGTTCCGCTCCGTGCTTGGCCGTCAGGTAAAGGCGGAACTGCTGGATCATCCATTTGCAGCCCTGCAGGTGGGGAGAAAGCCAGAGGGGGGGGGATCCTGCGCGGGGGTTCCACCACAAAACCGCGGATGACAAAATCGCGCTCGACGAAAGAGCGTACGTGACGTCATCACAGCGCGACGAAAACATCGCGCTGTGATCGATAAATGTAAAAATAAAGCGCAAACCTTACCCTAACCCCCCCAAACCTAACCCTAAACCTAACCCTTAACCTAACCCTTAACCTAACCCTAAATCTAACCCTAAACCTAACCCTTAACCTAACCCTTAACCTAACCCTAAATCTAACCCTAAACCTAACCCTTAACCTAACGAAAAACCTAACGCTAACCCTTAACCTAACACTAAACGTAACCCTAACGCTCTAAACCTAACCCTAAACCTAAACCTAACCCTTACCTTTATGTGAATCGGCTTGCTTTAATTTTATTTTTATTTCAATTTTTAATTTTTTTCGTCGCACTGTGATGACGTCAAATGCGCGCTTTCGTCGAGCGCGCTTTTGTGGGCCGCGGTTTTGACGGGTCACGCTGTGCGGGGGAGGATGGGCCTTCGCCTTGAGGGAAGACCCCCCCCCTCTGAAGTTCACCTCCAGAAATGAGACACTTGAGTTTCTTCTCTGTCTTTGGTGCCATAACATTGACCCTCTCTTGGCCCATCGCCCATCCACACGGGTGGGGATTTATTTCGCTCTTTAGTGGTCAGTTTGCGGGGTCCTTGGTGCTCTCGGAGTTTGGGGGGGGCTTCTTGTAGACATTGAACCAAGCAGGGAATATTATCAGTGTTAGAAGAGAGTGGGGTGAAGAGGAGGAGGAAGAAGAAGAGAGGGAGGAGGAAGAGGAAAGGGGGAGGAGGACTGTGGGGTCCTTGGTGCTCTCGGAGCTTGGGGGGGGGGGCTTCTTGTAGACATTTCATGAACCAACCAGGGAATATTATCAGTGTTAGAAGGGAGTGGGGTGAAGAGGAGGAGGAGGAAGAAGGGAGGGAGGAAGAGGAGGAGGGCTGTAGGGTCCTTGGTGCTCTCAGAGCTTGGGGGTCTTAATGTAGACGTTTCAGGACCCAACTATGGAACAGCCTCAGTGATAGAAGGGAGTGAGGCTGGAGAAGGAGGAGGAAGAATGCGGGGGGCCTTGGTGCTTTCAGAGCTTGGTGGTTCTTGCAGGCGTTTCATGACCCAACTAGGGAACATCATCAGTGCTAGAAGGAAGAGGAGGAAGAGGAGGAGGAAGACTGTGAAGTCCTTGGTGCTCTCTGAGCTTGGTGGTTTCCTTGCAGACGTTTCATAACCCAACTAGGTAACATTGTCAGTGCTAGAAGGTAGTAGGGCATGTGGGGTAGAGGAGGAGGAGGAGGAGGAGAATGAAGAGGAGGAGGAGGAGGACTGTGGGGTCCTTGGTGCTCTCTGAGCTTGGGGGTTTTCTGTAGACGTTGCCTGACCCAACCAGGGAATATTATCAGTGTTAGATGGGAGTGGGGTGAAGAGGAGGAGGACGAAGTAGAGAGGGAGGAGGAGGAGGATGGGGGTTGAGAGGAGGACAACTGTGGGGGTCCTTGCTGCTCTCTGTGCTTGGTGGTTTCCTTGCAGACAATTTCATGACCCAACTAAGTAATATCATCAGTGCTAGAAGGGAGGAGGGTTTTATGGAGAGGAGGAGGAGGACTGGGGAGTCCTTGGTGATCTCTGAGTTTGCGGCCCAACTAGGGAATATTATCAGTGTTGGTATAGAGAGGAGGAGGAGGAAGAGAATTATGGGGTCCTTGCTGGTCTCTGAGCTTGGTGTCATGCAGACGTCTCATAACCCAACTAGGTAACTTCATCAGTGCTGGAAGGGAGTGTGGTTTGTGGAGGAGGAGGACTCCTCTGGGGTCCTTGATGCTCTCTGAGTTGGGTTGTTTCCTTGGGAGACGTTTCATGGCCCAACTAGGGAACATTCTCAGTGCAAATAGGGAATGAGGTTGCAGAGAGGAGGAGGAGGAGGAGAAGGAGAACAACATATTTGCTAGAAAAGGTGGGGTTGCGGAGAGGAGATGGTTGAGGGAGAGGAGGGGGAGGGAGGAAGAAGAGAACTGTCCTTGGTACTGATAGGACAAACATATAAACAGAAAGTAAACTGAACTCCCTTCTAGCACTGATGATGTTACCTGGTTGGGTAATGAAACGCCTGCTACAAAACAGCCAAGCTCAGAGAGCACCAAGGACCCCACAGTCCTCCTCTTCCTCCTGCCCTCCTCCCTCTCTGAAATCCCCACTCCCTTCTAGCCCTGATGTTATTACCTAGTTTGGTCATAAAACCCCTATAAGTAAACCACCAAGCTCAGGGAATACCCCACAGTCCTCTTCCTCTCCACAAACCCCATTCCCTTTTAACACTGATAACGTTCCCTAGCTGGGTCATAGAACGTCTGTAAGATGCCACCAAGCTCAGAGAGCACCAAGGATTCCATAGTCCTCCTCCTCCTCCTCCACTCCCTTCTAGCACTGATGTTCGCTAGTTGGGTCATGAAACATCTGCAAGAAAACCACCAAGCTCGGAGACCACCAAGGTGCCCACAGTTGTCATCTTCCAATTCCTACTCTTCATTCTCCACCATCCCCACACTCTTCTCGCCCTGATGATGTCACCTAGTTGGGTCACGAAACGCCTGCAAGAAATGAATCCGGATGGCAGCCGTAGACACATCCACGCCGTCCCAGTCAACATCTGGCTATTTTTGCCCTCATCATTATTGCAAAAATGACAAAAGAGCCACCATGGAGCTCCGTTCTTATTCTTTGCTTCATTTTAAACACGGGAGTCTTATAAACCACACCAAGAACTTATAGAGCCGAGGTGGCGCAGTGGTTAAATGCAGCACTGCAGGCTACTTCAGCTGACGGCAGTTCGGCGGTTCAAATCTCACCGGCTCAGAGTTGACTCAGCCTTCCATCCTTTCGAGGTGGGTAAAATGAGGACCCGGATTGTTGTTGGGGGCGATATGCTGACTCTGTAAACCGCTTAGAGAGGGCTGAAAGCCCTATGAAGCGGTATATAAGTCTTAACTGCTAACTCCTGTGCAACCTCATAACAGGAAGGACCAAGAGTTATAAACGGAAGATTTCTTTTTTTTAAAAAGGCTTACTTTCTCTGGATCGTAGTCGGGAGCTGTCTTTTGCACAGCGACGTTGGTCAGGTGGATGTCTGGCATCCAGGGAGGATGTAAGGATCGTGCAGGTGGAAAGAAAAAGTGAGCAAGGGAAAAGTCTTCGGTTTTCAACGGTTCGTTCAGCGACCGCTGAAATTTGACAGCGGCACTTTAAAAAGGGATTCCTGCAACACACAGCTAGCTGTTAAGCCTGCAGCCATCTTTCCTTTTGGATCTCAAGCCGGCTACACTTTCTATTCTTCTGCTGTGCATTTTCTATGGTGGGGAAACTGGGAGTAGGGGGATTGTATGGAGTGAGATGATATGCAGCCATAACAACATCCTTTCTAGAAACCCAAGGTCATCCTTTGTCTCTGCACCTGACCGGAACTGGATGGGAGGAAGCTGCCAGCGTGGCAGTGGGAGATTTGACCATGGGATGGACTTTGGGGGTGTGGGGGGCCAGTTCTTGAACTTCCAACTGGGTGGGGAAAACAGGGAAGCTTTCAGATTTTGGGTTTTCCCAGATGTGCCAACGTGGCTCTCTTAATAAATTGGAACTTTGAGCAATCCTTTGCCTTGGACTCTGATTTAATTCTGGATGCTATTTGGAACCCTGATGCTCGCTACGTCAGCATTGTTGACTTATCCTCCTCCTCCTTCATTTAATCCTTCCTAGCAAATTCCATCTTTTAAGATGAGTGGACTTCAACTTCCCAGAATCCCTCAGCTAGCCATGCTGGGTAATCGTGGGCCAGTCACTTTTTTTTTTTAGCCCTAAGGAGGCGGCATTGGCAAGGCAGTGACCAAGAGTCCACATTTTAATTTGAAGACACACCAAAATGACAAATGGTTTGACTACTTCAGCCTTGGCAATGGGTCAACTTCAATTCCCAGAATTCCCCAACCAGCAGGCTTTAAAATAGAGGGGGGACTTCAATTGCCAGAATCCCTCAACCAGCAGGCTTTAAGATGGATGGATTCCCAGAATTCCCCAGCCAGCATTCCTTAGTTAGACTCTCCTGGGTTTTCCAGCCAGCAAGAGGGACTTCCTGCAACTCCGGCAGGATCCCCCACCCACCCCGTCTAAGGTCCCTGCCTCCCCCTCCCCAGTTGCCCCTCCAGGCTTCCCTGGGAGCAGGGAGCAGGATACACTGGTCATCCAGGGTGTTGAGGGTGAAACGCGTGTTGGAGAAGCGAGCAAAACCGTCCCGGTACAGCCAGGCTTTGAGAGGGAGATACTGCGGGAAAGAGAAGTTGGTGAGGGGAGCCAGGATCATCCCGGAAATCCAGCCTGGGTCACTTTCAGATAAAAGGACTTCAACTCCCAGAATCCCCTAGCTAGCATGATGGACTTCAACCCCCAGAATTCCCTAGTTAGCCTGCTTTAGGATGGACTTCAACTCCCAGAATTCTCTACCCAACGTGGTTTAGGAAATAAGGACTTCAACTCCCAGAATCCCCTAGCCAGCATGATGGACTTCAACTCCCAGAATTCTCTAGACAGCCTGCTTTAGGATAAATGGACTTTTAGTTCATTGAAAGTGAAGGAATAAATAGTGATAGTCAAACAAATAAGGTACCATGATAATGTATATAAATATATTGGATTTGATAATATGTGAATTCATATAAATTACAAGTGATGACTATGGAAAGGAAGCACAAAAACCTTGTAACCAATTGACACAACTGTATGTGATGAAAGATGGTTTTGTGTTTTATTTCTTGTTTATGTTTGTCTAAAAATAAATAAATAAATAAAAAAGGATAAGTGGATTTCAACTCCCAGTATTCCTAGCCAGCATGCTTGAGGAAGAATGGACTTCAACTCCCAGAATCCCCTACCCAACATGATGGACTTCAACTCCCAGAATCCCCTATCCAACATGCTTGAAGATAAATGGACTTCAACTCCCAGAATTCTCTAGACAGTCTAGGATAAGTGGACTTTGTAATTCCCCAGTTAGCATGCTTTAGGATGGACTTCAACTCCCAGAATTCCTAGCTAGCATGCTTGAGGAAGAATGGACTTCAACTCCCAGAATCCCCTATCCAACATGATGGACTTCAACTCCCAGAATTCCTAGCCAGCATGCTTGAGGAAGAATGGACTTCAACTCCCAGAATCCCCTATCCAACATGATGGACTTCAACTCCCAGAATTCCTAGCCAGCATGCTTGAGGAAGAATGGACTTCAACTCCCAGAATTCTCTACCCAGCATGGTTAAGGAAGTATGGACTTCAACTCCCAGAATTCCTAGCCAGCATGCTTGAGGAAGAATGGACTTCAACTCCCAGAATGCCCTATCCAACATGATGGACTTCAACTCCCAGAATTCCTAGCCAGCATGCTTGAGGAAGAATGGACTTCAACTCCCAGAATCCCCTATCCAACATGATGGACTTCAACTCCCAGAATTCCTAGCCAGCATGCTTGAGGATGAATGGACTCCAACTCCCAGAATCCCCAACATTGTTGATGAATTATAATCTTCAGTTCCCAGAATTCCCTAGTCAGCATGAAGGTCGTCCTTGACTTACAACAGTAATGGAGCCTCTTGAGGTCATAAGTCTCAACAATTGTAAACCAGGTCAGGAGGCCAGCCTGATTTTGCAACCACTGGTTTGCAGCAATCGTTAAGTCAATGTGGCAGTCATAAAGCAAACACTGAAGTCATTAAGTGAACCCATTGCTTGCCCTGAGGCATTTTTAACAAAAACCAGAAGCAAACTTTGATTTTTGGCAAAAATGTCACACCTCACAGCCGTAAATGCAGCCTGGTTGCTAAGCGCCCCAAAATCCAGTCACATGACTGCAGGAGGGGGCGTGGCCATCAGAACTGCAAGCCTCACTTTCTGACGGGCTATTGTGTTCGCTTAATGACGGCCATAAGGAAGGCTGTAAAGTTGCATCAACGGTGCCACGGCCGTAATCGGCATTCTCCATTAAGGTCGTATGTCGAGGACTAGCCTTATAGGTAGTCCTCGGTTTACAACGGTTCGTTCAGAACGACAACGGCAGGGAAAAAGGAGGCTTAGGACTGTTTTTCATAGTCAAAACATTTGTTAGCGTCCCTGGGGGTCGCGTGATCGAAATTCAGAGGCTTGGCAACTGGCATGTACTTATGACGGTTGCAGGGTCTCGATCCCCTTTTGCGACCGCCTGAGGTCACTTGGGGAAGCCAGATTCACTCAACAACCAGGTTGCTAATTTACCGACTGCAGCGACCCGGCAGGAAAGGTCGTAACTTGGGGCAAAGCTCACCTGAGCGATTTTTCACTTAACAACGGAAAGGTTGGGCTCTGTTGCGGCCGTAAGTTTAGGACTACCTGTATTCCCAGGATTCCTTCGCCCCCTTGAATTTGGTTAAAAAGCCTTTCGGCTAGGATGGGAAGGCAAGAGACGTTTCACTCACCGACATTACCAAGACGTAGACACGCAAGTCGAATTTCCGACCTGGGAAACACAGAGAAAGAAATCGATTAAATCAATAAAAGGTTTATCGGCTTTTATTAAGAGGGAGTCAAGCTATTCTTCAAGGCACCTGAGGGTAGAACAAGAAGCAAAATGGGTGGAAACTAATCCAGGAGAGAAGCAACCTAGAACTAAGGAGAAACTCCCTGACAGAGAGGACAATTAACCAGTGGAACAGCCGGCCACTAGAAGTCATGAATGCTCCGTCACTGGAGGTTTCTAAGGAGAGACTGGAAAACCATTTGTCTGAAATGTTATGAGGTCTCCTGCTCAAGCAGGGGGTTGGACTAGAAGACCTCAGGGATCCCTTCCCATTCTGTTATTCTGTATGAATGTTGTTCTGTGATACGGCCTCTTCATTCCGGGGGGGGGGGGTGTCTCAAAAGATGGTCTGGCATTTCCTTGGGGTACCCCAAACAACTTTGTGGGCGCTCTCTCTCTCTTCTCTCTTTCTCCCTTTTTCTCTCTCTCCTCTTTTTCTCTCTCTCTTTCCTCTCTCCCCCGCTTTTTCTTTCTCTCCTCTCTTCTCACTATCTTTCTCCCTTTCTCTTTCTACTCTCTCCTCTCTCTCTCTCTTTCATCTCTCTCTCCCTCTCCTCCCTTTCTCTCTCCCTCCCTCCTTCTCTCTCTCACTCTCTCTTTCCTCTCTCTTCTCTCTTTTTCTTTCTCCCTCTTTCATCTCCTCTCTCTCCTCTTTTTCTTTCTCTCCCTCCTTTTCTCTCTCCTCTCTCTCTCTTTCCTCTCTCCTCACTCTCTATCTCTCACTCTCTTTCCTCTCTCTCCTCTCTCTTTTTCTCTCTCTCTTTCATCTCTCTCCTCTCTTTTTCTTCCTCTCCCTCCCTTTATCTCTCTCCCCTCTCCTCACTCTCTATCTCTCTCACTCTCTCTTTCCTCTCTCTCTTCTCTCTTTCTCCCTCCCTTTTTCTCTCTCTCCTCTCTTTCCCCCTCTCTCCCTCTCCTCTCTTTCTCTTTATCTCTCCCTCCATCCCTCCATCCCTTTTTCACTCGCCTCTCTCTTTTCTCTCTCTCTTCTCACTCTCTCACACTGTCTATTCCCTCTCTCTCTTCTCTCTCCTCTCCCTCTCTCTTTCTCCTCTTTCCTCTCTCTCTCTTTTCTCTCTCTCTCTCTTCCCCCTCTTTTTCTCTCTCTTCTCTCTCTCTCTCTCTCTTCCCCCCTTCTCTCTCTCTCTCTCACTCACACACACACACACACACCCCAAAGTGACAATGGCACTAAAAAAAAGCAGCTTGGGGCCTTTTTATACACAATTGGAGCCTCCCCCTGGTCAAGTGATCAAAACCCAGACCTCTGGCAGCTGACTCATGTTTATGACGGTTGCAGGTTCCCAAAGTCACGGGATCCGCTTTTGCGACCTTCTGACCAGCAAAGTCAATGGGGCAGCCAGATCCACTTAACAATCTTGGGAAGAGAGGTCGTAAAATGGGCCAAAACTCACTTAACAACAACAACCATTGGGTCTGGCGATCATCGGGGTCGTAGTTTGACTACCTGTAACGCAGTTGTGAAGTGAGCCAGCCTTCCCCACGGACTTTGATTGTCAGAAGGTCGCAAAAGGGGGAATCAGGTGACCTCGGGACACTGCAAAATCCACTTAACAACCATCTCGCTTAGCAACAGAAATTGCAAAGGCTCCGTTGCGGTGGTAGGATTCTCTCTGTAGGAGGACAGCAATAAAGACACTACTCAGAAGTAACTACGGGTCGTTCTTGGTTCTTCGGACCCAAAAGAGCAGGAGGTGGCGCAGTGGTTAGGGTGCAGTATTGCAGGCCACTTCAGCTGACTGTTATCTGCAGTTGAGCGGTTCTAATCTCACCGGCTCAAGGTTGACTCAGCCTTCCATCCTTCCAAGGTGGGTGAAATGAGGACCCAGACTGTGGGGGCGATATGCCGACTCTGTAAACCGCTTAGAGAGGGCTGAAAGCCCTATGAAGCGGTATATAAGTCTAACTGCTATTGCTATTGCTAAAAGTAGATGCTCTCCCAAGAAATTTGAACCCGGGACATGGCTAGCTAGGAAGCTGAGTATACAGAAGTCCTCAACTTAAAAGAGCTCATTTAGCAACCGTTCAAAGTTACAACAATACTGAAAAAATGGCTTATGACCGTTTTCACACAACCGTTGTGGGATTTCCCCAGGTCCCACAATCAAAATTCGGAGGCCTGGCTAACGACTCATATTTATGACGGTTGCGGCATCCGGGGGAACTCACATGATCCCCTTTTGCGACCTTCCAACAAGCAAAGTCCATGGGGAAGCCAGATTCACTTAACAACCAAGTTACCCATAGTTATGACGGTTGCAGTGTCCCAGGCTCACGTGATCCTCTTTTTTATGTCCTTCCGATGAGCAAAGTCAATGGGGAGGTCAGATTCGTTTAACAACCCTGTTACTAACTTAACAACTGCAGCGATTCGCTTAACAATGGTGGCAAGAAAGCTCGTCCAATGGGGTGAAACTCACTTAGCGACCATCTCACTTAGTGACAGAAATGTTGGGCTCAATTTTGGTCGGAAGTCGAGGACTAACAGTATCTGGGTCGTGCGAATGGGGCAACTTACCCCCTATTAAATACGGGTTCTCGATATAACGCTGAGCAACGTAATTCTCCACCGGAATGTCATCTTTCTGATCATCGGTGCGCACGGCATCCTGGGGAAGAAACCGGGGGTCCCGGTGGGCTTAGGAAGAAGAACAAAACCAGCACCTGGCTTTGGTCCATGTGTGCTGGATCGTACAGTGACAGCCACCATCTTGACTCTGCCGTCGCTAAGCGAGACGACCTGCAGATGTCCTTCCATCTGGCCATGATCGAGAAGGGGCAGTAAAATTGTCTATGGCCCTTTCATGGTTTGTGGACTTCAATTCCCAGAATTCCCAAGGCAGCCATGCTGGCTATGGCCCCTTTAAGACTTGTGGACTCCAACTCCCAGAATTCCTGAGCCAGACATGGTAACTATGGCCCCTTTATCACTTAGGGACTTCAATTCCCAGAATTCCTGAGGCAGCCATGCTATCTATGTCCCCTTTATGACTTGTGGACTCCAACTCCCAGAATTCCTGAGGCAGCTTTGCTTCACAACTTCCTCTTTCCTGGGACTTAACTGACTTATCTCCTTCTTTAACCGTCCTATCTCTCTTCCCCTTCCCAAAGTCAACTCTGTGTTCCTTCCCATCCATGGACAGGACATCCAGTCATCCCAGAAGACCTTTGGAGACCCCCTCAATGGGCTCTCCAAGCCAATGGACCCATCTGACCTCCTCCATCTCCCCAACTTCTTAGGAGACTTCTGGTTGGAGTGGTGAGGATAGAGGAGAAGACGAGGTTCCTCCACTCAGATGCTCTTCGGTCTTGGAGAGGGCTGAATGGGAACCCACCTGAGATGCCACCACCACCCAAGTGGAGAAGGACTAGCAATCCTTTCCAGACCAGAAGCTTTGAGGCCACAGAGAACCTGAGAAGTTCCCCGTTGGTGGCTCCAACCCAGAACCTCAGAAGGACATCTCCACCTTCCATTGGTGGATCAGCTCTGGGTCTAAGGACCAGAAGAAGACTGGAGGCAGCAGCCTCGAGCAGCTGAGGCCCAAAGAGCCAAGCTTCAAGGTGGGCTCTTCCCAGCCAATCCCTTCCTCAGAGGTGAGAAGAAGGAGGCAGCTCACCTTCCTCCAGTCAATCACATCCTTGAGTTTCCGGAAGAGAAAAATGCCTCTGCCTTGAGATCGGGCAACCTGCGGGAGGCGAAGGAGAGGGTCACTCTCTTTCTTGGGAGATCTGGACCTCCCCTGGCATCCTGAGGTTACCCTTTCCTCGGGATTGCCATCAACCCTGCCAGGTAAGCCAAGCATGACCAGGTGGGAACACAAGTGAGCTCAAAATATCTGTGGCTGAACGTAGATAGGACGGGGCAGGACAAGGGGTAGGATAGGGAATGGAATGGAATGGAATTGAAGAATAGAATAGAACAGAACAGAAAATGTGGGACAGGGCAGGACAAGGAATGGGATAGGATAGGATAGAAATAGAGTAGAGTAGAGTAGAATAGAGTAAAATATGGAGTAGAATTAAAAATGATAATAGGATAGGATAGGACAGAATAGAACAGAACAGAAAATGTGGGACAGGACAGGACAAGGAATGGGATAGGATAGGACAGAAATAGAGTAGAGTAGAGTAGAGTAGAGTAGAGTAGAGTAGAGTAGAGTAGAGTAGAGTAGAGTAGAGTAGAGTAAAATATGGAATAGAATTAAGAATGAGAATAGAACAGAACAGAACAGAACAGAAAATGTGGGACAGGACAAGGAATGGGATAGGATAGGACAGAAATAGAGTAGAGTAGAGTAGAGTAGAGTAGAGTAGAGTAGAGTAGAGTAGAGTAGAGTAGAGTAGAGTAGAGTAGAGTAGAGTAGAGTAGAGTAGAGTAGAGTAGAGTAAAATATGGAATAGAATTAAGAATGAGAATAAAACAGAACAGAAAATGTGGGACAGGACAGGACAAGGAATGGGATAGGATAGGACAGAAATAGAGTAGAGTAGAGTAGAGTAGAGTAGAGTAGAGTAGAGTAGAGTAGAGTAAAATATGGAATAGAATTAAGAATGAGAATAGAATAGAACAGAACAGAACAGAAAATGTGGGACAGGACAAGGAATGGGATAGGATAGGACAGAAATAGAGTAGAGAAGAGTAGAGTAGAGTAGAGTAAAATATGGAATAGAATTAAAAATGAGAATAGAATAGAACAGAACAGAAAATGTGGGACAGGACAGGACAAGGAATGGGATAGGATAGGACAGAAATAGAGTAGAGTAGAGTAGAGTAGAGTAGAGTAGAGTAGAGTAAAATATGGAATAGAATTAAGAATGAGAATAGAATAGAACAGAACAGAAAATGTGGGACAGGACAGGACAAGGGATAGGATAGGATAGGATTCTGCGCATGGGCAGAAGCAAGAAACAAGATGCCTATAGCACTGCCAAGAGAACCAGTTTGGGGGCAGGGCAGGCCAAGTTACTACTACCTACTCGTCTGATGCTCCCCTCCCTGCCAGCCCTCCCCCCCCCAAAAAAAACCTTCAATTCATCTGCAAACCATCTTCGAAAGCCTCCTGGGGAGCTGCTCCCGACTTTGGCTGGGAAGATTTCCTTGCCTCGTTTGAAATTGGCTTTTGCTTCTGCCCCAGGGGAGGCCGGATTATGGAATCAAAGAGATCTAATGGAAGAGGAGCCCCCATTCCTCCTCCTCCTCCTCCTCCCACTCACCCTCCCCGCCTTCCTCTTCTCACCACCATTTGCAACCTTTCAAATGCAACCTCAATTGAGAAAATCCTCATTTTCTCCCCCAATCTGGGTGGAAAGGAGGAGGAGGAGGGGGGGGGAGCCCCCATTGACTGGAGGGAAGGTGCCTTGCTGGCCATTAACACAAATTATCATTTGAGGAGTTAAATAATTTCTTGGCAGGAATTCAGAGGCTCGTTTGCATAAGTTTCCCCCCCCCCCTTTTTTTATTTAGGGGAAGAGGGAAGTACTGCCAGCTGTGCCTGCCTTTTATCTGCCCAGCAATGATCCTTCCTGATGTGAGCCCTGCAGATGGAGGAGGAGGGAGGGAGGGAGGGAGGGAGGAGGAGGAGAAAGAGGAAAGGAAGGAAGGAAAGATGGAAGAAAGGAAGGATGGATGGACAGAAGGAAAGATGGAGAGGAGGAAAGGAAGGAAGGAAGATATTGATGAAGTAAGGAAGGAAGAGGAGGAGAAGAAGGGGAGGAGGAGGGAAGGAAGGAAAGATGGAAGGAAGGAGAGGAGGAAAGCAAGGAAAGAAAGAAAGATGGAAGGAAGGAAAGATGGAGAGGAGGAAAGTGAAAGTAAGGAAAGGAAGAGGGAGGAGGAGGAAAGGAAGGAAGGAAGATATTGATGGAAGGAAGGAAGGAAGGAAGGAAAGAAGGAAAGGAATGAGGGAGGAGGAAAGGAAGGAAGATGATGAAAGGAAGGAAGGAGAGGAGAAAGGAAGGAGGGAAGGAAGATATTGATGGATGAAGGAAAGAAGGAGTAGGAGGAAGGACAGGAGGAGGATGAAAGGAAGGAAGGAAGATATTGATGAAAGAAAGGAAAGGAAGGGAGGAGGAGAAGGATGGAAGGAAGGAAGATATTGATGAAAGGAAGGAAGAGGAGGAGGAGGGAGGGTGGAAGAAGGGAGGAGGGAGGGAGGAGGAAAGGAAGGAAGGAAAGAAAGATGGAAGGAAGGATGATGGAAGGAAAGTTGGAGAGGAGGGAAGAAAGATATTGATGAAGTAAGGAAGGAAGGGGAGGAGAAGGAAGAAAAGATGGAAGAAAGGAGAGGAGGAAGGGAAGGAAGGAAGATATTGATGGATGAAGAAGAAAGGAAGGGAAGAGGAGGAAAGGAAGGAAGGAAGGATTGATGAAAGTAAGAAAAGGAAGAGGGAGTAAAGTAATGAAGGAAAGAAGATATTGATGGAAGGAAAGAAGTGAGTGGGGAGGAAGAAGGAAGGAGGAAGGAAGGGAGATATTGAAGAAGGAGGAAAGTACGGTAAGTAAATAAGTAAATGAAGGAAGGAAGGAAAGAAAGACGGGGAAGAGAAAAGGAAGATATTGATGAGAGGAAGGAAGGGGAGGAGGAGGGAGGAAAGGAGATATTGAAGGAGGAAAGTAAGTAAATAAGTAAATGAAGGAAGGAAGGAAAGAAAGAAGGGGGAGGAGGGGGAGGAGGAAAGGAAGGAAGATATTGATGAAGGAAGGAAGGGGAGGAGGCGGGAGGGAGGGAGGGAAGATATTGAAAAAGGAAGATAGTAAGTAAGTGAAGGAAGAAAGGAAAGAAAGAAGGGGAGGAGGGGCCTCTCATAGTTCTTACCTCTCCCCCAATTCTCTTCCGGGGGAGAGGAAGGGGGGGCATTGGGTAAGGCCTGGGAAGATGCCACCCCCCCCCCCCCGAGGGCAAAGCTCCAATGCCCCCCCCCTCAAACCTCAGGCGAAGGAAGGGGTAAAGTGTGATGGTTTGGATTCCCACCAGGAGGCCCTTGTGCGTTTCTTTCCTTGTTTTCTGGGGTGACTTTTTATTTTATTCCAAAAGTTAAAATAAAAACTCTACCAGAAGGGGAGGGAAGGAGGGAAACTTTTAACAAAAATCAAAAGAAAAATAAATAAGACATTAAAAAAAAAATGGGTAGAGAGAAGACACAAACATATATACAGCATCCCCAGTAATAGAATACTGGTAAATCTATTGTAGCAATCTTTGTTTCCTACTCCCCTGTGGAACAGACCTTCCTCCTCCTCTCTCCAACTCCTTTTCTTTCTCTCTTTCCTCCTCCTCCTCTCTCTCCTTCTCCTAGTCTCCTCCTCCTCCTCTTTCTCTTCCTTTTCTTCTCTCCTCCTCTCCATAAGCCACACTCCCTTCTAACACTGATGATGTTACATAGTTGGGGTCTGAAAAGTCTGCAAGAAAACAGCCAAGCTCAGAGAACACCCAGGAGCCCACAATCCTCCTCCTCTTTCTCAGTTCTTTCTTCCACTTTCTTCCCCCTCTCCTCCTGCCCACATTCTCCTCTTCCTTTCTTTCTCCACCTCCTGTTCTCCTCCTCCTCCTCCTTTTCTGCCCCCTCCTTCTCCTCTCTACAAACCACACTCCCTTGCAACACTGATGATGTTACTTACATGGGTCATGAAACGTCTACAAGAAAACAGCCAATTCAGAGAACACCAAGGACCCCACCCTCCTCCTCCTCCTCCTCCTCCTCCTCCTCCTCCTCCTCCTCCTCCTCCTCCTCCTCCTCCTCACCGGTTTCATGATCCAAGTGATGCCGGGATTTTTCCGAAACTCCTCCACAAACAGGTGATACTCGGAGGGCATCTCGAAGGTTTTGGGGAAGAAGTCGCACTTCATGGCCTCCAGCTTCCCGGATTCCCTCTCCAGCTGTTTCCGGAGGCGCTTCAGGTTTTTCACAGTGTAGTTTTTCCGAGTGAGCTGTGAGGACGAGAAGGGCAGGAGAACGGCTTAAGCCAAGGGGTCCCCCCAGATCAGAATCGGCCAGGAATTCCGACGATTCCAGCTAATAGAAATCATGTGTCACAGCTGATCGTCGGAAACGCCCGTATTGGGCGAACCGGTAGCATATATATATTTTTTGCTACTGATTCAGGCAAACCGGTAGCAATTTTTTTACTAGCGGTTTGGCCGAACCAGTCCGAACCGGTAGCATTTCACCCCTGGCCTCCAGGTCACCTGGGCCAACTGTTCACCTGCCCCTCCCGTCCCGTCCTCCCCCTGACCAGGGTTGCCTACCTCGTAATGGTTGCGGAAGTGGCTGATGCGGACGTGCTCGTCCATGTAGGTGTGGTCGAAGTTCTCCTGCAACCAGCGGACGTCACACCAGTAGAAGTCCCACTCGCCCTCGCTGGGGACGAAGGCCAGACAGAAATGGTGTCAGCCAACAACTCTTCTAGCTTTCTCAAAGTAGTTGCGCACACACACACACACACCCTCAGGCACCGAAAGTCATCGTCGTCGTCATCATCATCATCTTCAAAATCCCTTGAGGGGTGGAGTCGGAATGGAGCTAGCCGAGTGTTTTAATGGCCAGATACCCTTCCTGTTGCCGATGAGGAGTTTTGTTCGGCAGATATATTCCCAGCGTACCCAGAGAGAGAGAGAGAAATATCCGCCTCTCCCTAGGATCGAACTTGCCGATTGTCAGGCGAGAGCTCCACCCCTAGGCCACCACGCCACCCTAGACACCCAGTGTGGTTCTAAAATTCTACAGTCGACCTCGCAAGCGCTGGGAACCTCCCAGTCAGAAGTGAGTTGCTCCCGGTTCGGGAGAACTCATAGTGGTAATTAACCAGTAGTGATGGCTGGCTGGCCATGCCCCTGAACCAGCTCGCTCTGATGCTCGCCCTGCCTCATCTTTGCCATGTGTATCTACACAACTGCCTCCTAGTGCCTACACATAGGTAAGCAGCCTGGGCTGCTCGGGGAGCCTTGAGGCTTCGCAACCATCACCTCCTAAGTGGGATCGAGCCCTCCCCGCCTCCTCGACGCACGGAGGCAAAGAGGTGGCAGTTTCGTTTGCTGCCGGCGAGCCTCTAATCCGCAGTTTATTCACGAGAGAGCAGATTTCTGGCTTGCTTGGCTGCTGCCCCCCGCCTGGAGTTCACAAGCAGCGAACAAAACCCCACACCCCACAGTTGTCCGCCTCCTCCTCCTTTTCCTCCTCCTCCTCTTGAAACCCTCCCTTCCTTCTAGCACTGATGATGTTACCTAGTCGGGTCATGAAATGTCTGCAAGAAAACCACCAAGCCCAGAGAGCACCAGGGACCCCACAGTCTTCCTCCCACCTCCCCTTCCTCGGCTCCTCTTCCTCCTCCTCTTCCTCCTCCCCTCTGCTCTTGAAACCCTCCCTCCCTTCCAGCACTGATGATGTTCCCTAGTTGGGTCATGAAACGCCTGCAAGAAAGCCACCCAGCTCAGAGAGCACCAGGGAGCCCTCATTTCAACCCTGGAATGCTACTAATATTCTCCTTTTATCACAGGAATCTCCTAAACCGTGATGATCCAAAGGAGCAGCTCTGATCCCTGATCTCAGAAATATTCCGACTCAGAGGACGCGCCAAACTTTTTGAATGTGCCCACCAGAAACCAGAAACCTGGCTTTTCCCCTAAGCTTCCGTGGAAGAGGGAGAAACGTCTTCTTGGGCCCTGCCAGCTTTTGATCGTCTCCATCATATAAACAAATAAATAAATATAAATAAATCTCAACTCTTTGACTTCCACCCATCCGGGTCGCTGCTGAAGGACCTCTAAGATGGTGTTGGTGAGGGCACACTTGAATCGGATGGAAGCTCGGGGTTCCCTGTTTGAAAATATAATAAAAATTAAATGATGTCAGGTAATGAGGATTTAATAGCTGCCAGCTGATGTAAGGTTGTAAGCTGTAAGCTGATAGCAATAGCAATAGACTTATATACCGCTTCATAGGGCTTTCAGCCCTCTCTAAGCGGTTTACAGAGGGTCAGCATATTGCCCCCAACAATCCGGGTCCTCATTTTACCCACCTCGGAAGGATGGAAGGCTGAGTCAACCCTGAGCCGGTGAGATTTGAACCGCTGAACTGCTGATCTAGCAGTAGCCTGCAGTGCTGCATTTAACCACTGCGCCACCTCGGCTCTGATGCAATGAGGATGATTCAGCAATACAGCTTTGGCCTCTTTAAGACTCTGGTGAGGTCCACACACATCATTTACTGTTGTACGTGCTGTCTATTTAAAGGAGGCCATGTCTGCCTCTCCTACTGTCTCTCTCTTCGTGTATTTCTTTTCTCTCCTTGTGTGCGTAGCTGAGTGGTAAGGGATTTATCCCCATGTATATGTCTGTATATATTTGTAGATAAACTACTATTAATTGTATAAAGCAGTGATGGCGAATCTTTTCAGCACCGAGTGCCCAAACTGGAAAATGCAAACATCTGGATGGCACACATATTCCTGTTTTTTGGGTGTTTTCAAACCATTTTTAAGCTGTTTTCATGCCATTTTCTGGTCCAAAAAAGGGCCCGAAAAAAGGCTTGGAAATGACTCCAAAACAGCCTGGGATTTTTGGCCATTTTTAAGGCTGTTTTCTGGAGCTCCAGTGCCCATGAAGACCAGCTGCAAAAATGGCTCAAAATTCTGCTTGGAAAACAGCCCCCCCCAAACATCCTGTTTTTTTGGCCATATTTCGGGCCGTTTTCTGGCGCTCAGGTACCCACGAGGACCAGCTGGCCGGAAACCAGAAGAACAGCTGGTGCTGGCAGGTGTGCCCATAGAGAGGGCCTTGTGCGCCACCTCTGGCACCCGTGCCATAGGATCGCCATCAGGGGTATCAAGGCTCTGCGTGCTGTCTTTTGCTCCTGGGTTTATCTCATAATAATATTTAGGCTGTAAGATGTTTTACAGAGGGCATCTAGATCCCCCCCATCCAAAAAAAATGGCTTCTATGTATTTGAATTTACAACCTAAATGCTGGAGATGTGATTGTATGGACGCTACATATTTTCATATATGGTGGCCTTCCAAAAAGGTTAAGGTATTCTGGATAAAAATATGATGGATTATGCAAAATGGTCTAAAAAAAAAAGGATAAAGTTTACCCCCCAGCTATTTTTGTTAGGTATAATTACTGACTGTACAGCACTAGAGATTAATTTGATTTTGCACTTGATAAGAGCCGAGGTGGCGCTGTGGTTAGGGTGCAGTACTGCGCTGACTGTTATCTGCAGTTCGGCGGTTCAAATCTCACCAGCTCAAGGTTGACTCAGCCTTCCATCCTTCCGAGGTGGGTAAAATGAGGACCCTGTTTGTTGTTGGGGGCGATATGCTGACTCTGTAAACCGCTTAGAGAGGGCTGAAAGCTCTATGAAGCGGTATATAAGTCGAACTGCTATAACTGTAGCTAGATTGTGGGTGGCGCAATACTGGAAGAAGGAAGATTTGTTTACTATCCAAGAATGGACACTGAAAATCACAAATTTAGCAGAGATGGCTAAAATATCTGCGTATCTCAAGGACTATTCAAACGAGAGATATAAATGAGTCCCCTTCAGGGAAAAGGGCGGCATATAAATGTAATAAATCCAATCTAAATCCAATAAACGAGACTGGGAAAAATGGATTGACTATATTCAAAATAAATATGGGTCTAGGAAATCTCAGATAGCTTATGATTAAGATCAGAGATGATACAAATTGTTTATAGTCAGCCTAGCAAGGAGGAGCTAAGCTCAATTCAAAGACGTTATTAATTTTCTACTTTCTCTTTAAGTATATTTCAAACTGCTTTTTTTAAAGATTTATACCTTGTATTGGTTCTGGGAAGTGAGGGGGGAAAAGTTGGGAGGGTTGGGGGGGAGGGGGGAGGGAGCGGAAATAAAATAAAATAAATAATAGTTAGGCTGCCAAATGACAAATTTTAAAAAATCCCTTTTCTTTCAAAATCCAGCAAGCCACACTTTGTATATATATAGGAAGCAGCCCATGGGCTTTTTTCTTACAGGGCCCTGAATTATAAGAGGATGAAGGAAAGATAAAGATTGCTCCATTTGTGGGTTTTACAGCTGCTTGGGTCTGTTTTAACATGTCTCTAGACCTCATGAAGCATAAGTGGCATGATGTACAGGTTTTCCTTGACTTATGACTGGTGAGTTAGCAGTGATTCAGAGTCCTGACAGGCTTGTATGACAGATCTATGGTTGGTTAGTAGAAACAGAAGTTAAGAAACTCAAAAGTGGAAGAGAACGATCAACTTATACAATGAAAGTTTGTTAGTATGGATAAGCAAATATTATTATCACAAGGCAATTATGAATGCGATGAATGTTACTATTGCTATTATTATTTTTCTAAATTCATTGTGCCCAGACAATCTGTCTTTGTACCTTTTGATATTTTTTTCCCCCTGCCTAAAACTTTTTAATTTTGGATATTTAATAGAAAACCACCCACCGTTCCTTCAGCTTTTGGCAACCGTAAGGTCCTTTATGATTTGCATTCTGCAACGAGATCAAATTAACACATTCAGAACAGTTTCAAAATAACTTTCTGTTTCTTTGGAATGATTATTTGTTTTTAAAAAAGATATTTTATGTGATGGGGTGAACTGCAGCTCTCATTGAATAGATCCTCCGTAATTAAGATGAATGTTTTTACTAAATATGTTTTTTTCTGGTAGAGATTTCACCAATACTTATAACCTATAACTCAGAAATTCACTTAGCAACCAGGGCAAAAAAAGTCTGTAAAAATGGGGGCATGACTCACTTAACAGCTGCCTTGCTTAGCGACAGAGATTTTGGCTCAAATTGTGGTCATAAGTCGAGGGCTTATTTTTATCTCTTGGCCACATTTGTATCCTGCTGCAATCCAACTAGATTCACTTAACAACCAACTTACCAACCATAGTGATTCACTTAATGGCAAGGAAGGTCATAAAACGGGGGGAAATTAACCACTGTCTCACTTAGCGACAGAAATCTTGGGCTCAACTGTAGTCGTAAGTCGAGGACCATCGGTATTGATACGTTTATCTCTTTGCCACATTTCTATCCAACTCCTTGTGTGGGCATAGGTAGTCCTCGACTTACAACAGTTCATTTAGTGACCGCTGGAAATTACAAGGGCACTGAAAGAAGTGCCCTAGGACCGTTTTTCACATTTACGACCGTTGCAGCATCCCCGTGGTCACATGATCAAAATTCAGGCACTTTGGCCACGGACTCATACTTACGACGGTCGCCGTGTCCCAGGTCATGTGTGTGATTCCCTTTTGCGACCTTCCAACGAGCAAAGCCAATGGGGTGGTTAAGATTCACTTAACAACCGGGTTACTAACTCAGAAGCTGCAGTGATTCGCTCAGTGGCGAGGAAGGTCGTAAAACGGGACAAAATTAACCACTGTCTCACTCAGCAGCAGAAATTTGGAGCACAGTTTGTGGTCACAGGCTGAGAAATGCTGGGAATTAAAGCCCACCCCTCTTAAAGCAGCCACGTTTGACAAACCAGGATCCAGTCTAAGCCTCGACCCCGTTGCAACGACCGGAAAAGTTTCAAACAATCCACGATCCGAATAAGCCACGATTCTTTTCAACCTTGCAAGCCGCCATCGCCGGGCAGCATCCCGTATTTTGCAATGCCAACTTGCCAGGTTCAAAAGCCCATCCCTGTCTGGCCCCAACCAGGCGCCCCTGGGGTGAGGGTCGAAGGCTGGATTACAAGCCCCATCATCCACTCTCGGATGATGCTCAACGACCGCGGGGCCAGCTGGGCAGGGACAGGACCCTCCATCGTCCCCAGCCGGCCTTATTCCGCCCCAAGCTCGTATGGCTGGGGACGATGGGCTTTAGAAGGGGCTGGAGAAGGCGACGGGGAGGGGATTCCCGCCCCTCCCGCCCCTCGACCTTGTTCTTGGCCATGCTGGTCCTCCCTCCGATGCGCGTCTCGTCGCCAGGGCAACCGGGGCTTCTATGGGCGGGGCTTAGTGGGGTGGGTGGAGGGAAGTCACACACCCCGCCCCCTTATTGCATGCCAGCTGGGTGGTCTCTCTCTCCCCCCCCCCCCCGTCTCTTTTTGCAGAGCAGCGTAGATTCTAGACCAACCCGCCACCCAAGCAGGAGACCCTACACCATTTCTGACCGATGGCAGTCCAGTCTCTTCTTTGAAAGCCTCCAGCAATGAAGCTCCCACAACTTCTGAAGGCAACTTCTGTTCCATGGGTTGATTGCTTTCAAACCGGACAGTGTTTCTCAACCTTGGCAACTTGAAGATGTCCGGACTTCAACTCCCAGAATTCCCCAGCCAGCATTCGCTGGCTGGGGAATTCTGGGAGTTGAAGTCCAGACATCTTCAAGTTGCCAAGGTTGAGAAACACTGATATAGGATCTCCTGCTCAAGCAGGGGGCTGGACTAGAAGACCTCCAAGGTCCCTTCCAGCTCTATTCTCCTTCAAAATCAGATTCCTGACCCTCTGCTCCGTCCGCCCCTCTTCCTATCCCCCCAAAGATTCTGCTGCAATGGGAACTGGTTCCCCTCCAATCGCACACACACCCCCTCCACCCTGAACGAGTGGGGCAAGGTGGCCTTGATCCTGGAGACTCTATTTTGGGCAGGTGACCCCTCCCTCCCTCCCTCCCTCCCTCAAGGTTTCAATGACTTCCCACAGGCAGTGCCAGCATGGCACATTCCATCAGCCTTGGGAACATTGCATTCCCTGGTTCTCCCCTTCCCTCCCCCCCCCCACCCTCCACGCTTCTTGGAATGACACACACACACGCACACACACACACACTCTTTGCCTGCCCCTTGGCACTTCTCTCTCTGGGTCTGCCCGTTTCACCCGCGGCTGCCCCAGAAGCACCCAAATATCTGGTGACCTTCCAGAACTGGGTTGGGGAGGGGGCTTGCTTTGCTCATACGGGGCTATCCTGGGGTCCTATTCCTCCACCACCCCCACCCCAACCCCCAACCCCACCCTGCCAGCCGGTGCCAAGGCACGAGGCCAGCCAGCCGCAGCTGCCTCCTCTTGCGAGACAAAAGAACGCATTCTCTTTGCGCATCGCAAGCCTTCCGCGCGTTGCGCCCTCGCAACAGCCACGCAAAACAGGCCAGGGCGACCCCACCCCCCCAATTTGCAAGGAGGAGGAGGGGTTTTTCCCCCAACCCTGGAAAAAAAGGCGTTTTGATAGGAGCAAAGGAGTGAGCGAGCGAAGGAAAGAACCACTTTCCGGGAGGAGGAGGAGAAGGAGGAGGAAAATCTGCCTCTGCAGGTTTTTCACTCCGTGCCACAAAATACGCAGCTGTTACGCAGACACACACAGGCACACACACACACCGGGAGATCTGCTGTTTTGGGGACGGGCCAAGGGTGTAAATCTTGACCCAGGGAAGTGGCCACCGCTGGGCGTTTGGATAAAGAGAGGGGGCCTGGGGGGTCTCGTGCCCAGGACATTCGCTCTGCCCTCCGAGAGTCACTTTGGAAGATTATGGGCAACGGCATGAATAAGGTAGGAGATCAGATTTCTTTTTTAACTTTTTTGAACGACATCTTCGCGAAGTGCGTGCACAACAGCCAGAGGGGGGAAAGGAGAAGGAGAAAGCGCGTTAAAATGCGCCCCTTCCCCAATTAACATCCGATAATTGCAATGAGTATTTTGAGATGTTTTGTAAGGAGGGTGATTCTTCGTTTTTTTTGGCTTTTGGGGAGAAGTTGTCGCATTGTCAACTTTCTCTGAGGACAGTGAGGTCTGCCTCACCTTGATTGGGGGGGGGGGTGTTCCCTTGTGAGTCACTTAGGAGTGTAGGGGGAAAGTTCTGAGCCAGGAATCGGGAGTTGAGGGTTCTAATCCTGCCTCCAGGCATCAACAATCAGCTGGATGACTTTGAATCTCTCACTTTGACATTTATTATTCCCCCTCCCCTCCTTCTTTGTTATTCAGGCTTTGAGTGAGACGTTAAACCCTAAACTGGGGGGGTTTAACCCACAAGTGTGACGTGTTAGGCCTGAAGCAATAAATTACATGTAGTCCTTGATTTATGACTGTTCACTTAGTGACCAAAGTTACAAACGTATTGAAAAAGGGGACTTAGGATTCTTTTTTCACACTTGCAACCGTTGGGGCATCCCCGTGGTTAAAATTCAGGCACTTGGCAACTGACTCATATTTACGACGGTTGCCGTGTCCCGGGGTCACGTGATCCCCTTTTGCGACCTTCTGACAAGCCAAGTCAATGGGGGTAGCCAGATTCACTTAACAACCACGTTACTAACTTATCAGCTGCAGGGATTCACTTAACAACGGTAGTGAGAACGGTCGTAAAATGGCCCAAAATTTACTAAAGTGATGTTTCGCTTAGCAACGGAAGTTGCGGCCTCAATTGTGGGCATAAGTCGAGGAGTGCTTGTGTTGGGCATACAAAATCAGTTGATGGTTCTGTCAACCTGAAATGTATAATTATTTTTTTCTCCTGTTCTTGGTTGACATATTAAAACCCCTAAACTGGGGTTTTAGCCAGCATAAATATTGGCTTCAGGTGGCCTGAAAAAATAAGAATAGAATAGAATAGAATGCAATGCAATGCAATGCAATGCAATACAATACAATACAATACAATAGCAGAGTTGGAAGGGACCTTGGAGGTCTTCTAGTCCAACCCTCTGCCTAGGCAGGAAACCTTATACCGTTCCAGACAAATGGCTGTCCAACATCTTCTAAAAAACTTCCAGTGTTGGGGCACTCAAAACTTCTGGAGGCAACTTCTGTTCCATTGATTATTTGTTTTAACTGTCAGGAAATTTCTCCTTGGTTCTAAGTTGCTTCTCTCCTTGATTAGTTTCCACCCACCTATTGCTAAATAAATTATACTCCGATTTAACGTGATGCCCGACTTGGGTTGGTTTTGGGTGAAGCGATGAATTGTGACCTGTCCGATGCCTTTGTTACAGAGGTCTTCAAACTTGGCAACTTTAAGACTTGTGGACTTCAACTCCCAGAATTCTCCAGCCAGCAGAGCTTAAGACTTTTAAAGTTGTCAAGTTTGGGGCACATTTTTTTTTCAATCAACTTTTTATTTTTTTATATTCTTTATACAAATCAACGCATGAATGGTGTAGTAACTGGGTAACATACATTTCAGTAGAAATAAATATAGTCTGATTAAATTTCATGTCCATGTCTTCTATTATCACCCTTTCTTTCTGAACCATCTTTCTGTCCTTTTGTATATCTTAACATATTAATATATAATTATTATTCCCCCCACCACTATTTTCTATCCCTGTTTTTAACTCCCCCACCTTTCGTATCGCTATAATATTCAAAGACGTGTTTTCTGCCTGTTTTGTTGTTCATATTTCCTTAGTTAAAGTTCCATCCTTCATTCTTCCATTTTTCAATATCTCCTTATATAATTTTAGTAACAAATCACAATCATTTATACATCTAGGTTATTTCTATTCATGCTTTTTCCAGTTCTTCAATCCATATCATTCTACTATTAATACACATGTTTAGATTAATATATATGTGTGTGTGTGTGTGTGTTGTATTTGTGCTGATAAATAAATAAAGGCACAAATACAACACAAATGTAAGAAAGGCAACAGTAAAAATATTGGGCTTTCTGTCTGGATGGTCTCTTGTGACGAGCCGATGGACAGAGAATGGAAGCAGTTAGCTTCCTCCCATAATTGGGGCATACCAGGGGTTGTGACACTAAATATATATGTATGTATGTACAGTATGTATGTATGTATGTATGTATGTATGTATGTATGTATGTATGTATGTTGTATTTGTGCTGATAAATAAATAAAGGGAGACTAGTATAGATCTACTTCAAGCTATTTAGCTCTCAGCTAGCCATACCCTTACTGGGATTAGAACCTGTGCTGTATTGCATCTTAGGCAGATGTGTTAACCATTACGCCACAAGGTTCTTCTCCTTATCAGCTGAGCTCCCAGTAAGGGTATGGCTAGCTGATGAGAGCTAAATAGCTTGAAATAGACCTATACTAGTCTCCCTTTATTTATTTATCAGCACAAATACAACACAAATGTAACAAAAGGCAACAGTAAAAACATTGGGTTTCTGTCTGGATGGTCTCTTGTGACGAGCCAATAGACAGAGAAAGGAAGCAGTAGGCCTCCTCCCATATTTGGGCATACCAGGGGTTGTGACTTTAAATATATATATTATTTATATTTATATATTTGGGGCTTTGTAGGCCAGGCTGCAGGGTTGTTTGGATCATAAAAAATATGTACACTAATATATATATATATATATTTTAAAAAACTTTTACAGATTCTTCCTGGCCTCTTCCTTGGGAACATCGTAGGTAAGTAAAGTCAACCTGACAATGAATCAAGCTAGCTGGTTCATGGGGGTTGGCATTTTCTCAGCTTGGCCAAGATTTTAAGGCATGCCCAGCGGGCAGATCCGTCTGCGCCCCCTGGCAGCTTCCCCCTGCCATGAGGTGGCTTGGTCTAGTGGTGAAGGTGCCAGGCTTGGAACCAGGAGATGGGGAGTTCTAGTCCTGCCTTAGGCAGGAAAGCTGGGTGGGTGACTTGGGCCAGTTCTTCCCTCCCTCCCACTCTCTCTCCTTCCCTCCCTCCCTCCCTCCCTCCCTCCCTCTCTCTCTTTCTTTCAGTGCAACCCACTTTCCAGAGTTGTTGTTGTGAGGAAAATAGGAGGAGGAGGGGATGTTGGATATAATTTGCTGCCTCGAATTATTTGTAAAAATAATAACGATGGGAAAGAAAGAGAGAGAGAGAGAAAAAGAGAAGGAAGGAGAGAAAGAAAGAGAGAGGGAGAGAGAGAGAAAGAAGAAAAAGGAAGAGAGAAAGAGAAAGAAAGAAAAAGAGAAGGAAGAAAAAACAAAAGATGGGAGGGAGGGAGAGATAGAAAGGGAAAGAAGGAGAGAAAGAGAGAAGGAAAGAGAAGGAAAAAGGAAGAAAAAGAGAGAGGGAGGGAGAGAGAAAAAGAGAAGTAAGGAGAGAGAGAGAAAGAAAGAATAAAGAGAGAAGGAAGGAGAAAGTGAAGAAGAAAGAAAAAGAATGAGAAAGAAAGAAAGAGGGAGGGAGAGAGAGAAAGAGAAGGATAGAGAGAAAGAAAGAAAGAAAAAGAAAGAGAGAGGGAGGGGGAGAGAGAAAGAAGGAAGAAAGAAAGAAAGAAAGAAAGAAAGAAAGAAAAAGAGAGGGAAGAAGAAAGAAAGGATGGGGAGAGAGAGAGAGAAAGAGGAGAAAGAGAGAAAGAAAGAGAGAGAAAAAAGATAAGTAAGGAGAGAGAGAGGGAGAGAAAGAAAAAGAACAAAAGAGGAGGAAGGAGAAAGTGAGATAGAAAGAAAAAGAATGAGAAAGAAAGAAAGAAAGAAAGAAAGAAAGAAAAAGAAGCCAGCTGAACAAATCACTACGAGACAGTGAGTTCTAGTTCCACTTTAGCCACAGGTCAGTCGGTCTCTCTCTCTCTCTCCCTCCCTCCCTCCCTCCCTCCCTCCCTCCCCCCTCATTCTCCCCCTCCCTCCCCCCTCTCTCTTTCTCTCCCTCTCCCCCGCCCTCCCCCACTCTCTCTTTCAGCTCAGCCCACCTCACAGGGTTGTGGTTGTGGGAAAAATAGGGGAGGCCAGGAGTATGACGTAGTTCTCTGCCTTGAGTGATTTAGACACAAAATTAAGGCCGGATGTTTATTTTAAAGTCCAATCAATGAAAGAAATGACTGGAGCTTTGGCCAGGATTAAAATGGGGGGTGGGGTGGGGGGAGGAGGCAAGTCATGGAGGAGGGGGGGGACAGGAAGAACAACCCCCACCCCGGAGCCTTCCCCGCAGTCTACGCAGGAGTAGCTGCTGCGTGCAGCCCTTGTTTGCAATCCTGCTGACCTCAGCATGTGCTCCGGAAAGAACAGCCACAGGGTGCATTTTGGGTGGGCGGGTGCATGGGGAGGGTGGGGGGCAATGATACCCCAGTGAGTCATGCCAGCTGTTCAGCCGTGCCTGAAAAAGGAGCTGGAGACCAGCTGGACTTCTAAGAACGCTTAAAGAACATCATACACAAACACACACACAGACACTGCTTTGAAAACCCAGGGAAATACACACAGGTCGTCCTCAACTTTCAACGGCTCAGCTGGGGACCGTCCAAAGTTACAACGCCGCTGACAAAAGTGACTTGCGACCAAGGGTGGGTTCCTGTACTGGTTCGCTTTGTGTGTTGTTCACGCATGTGCAATTCAGAGGTGGGTTCCTACCAGTTCAGACCGGTTCGGACAAACCGGTAGTAACCTGGCAGCCCAGGTCCCTGGAACCAGCAGTGACCCAGGCTGGCCATGCCCCCGAAACCAGTTCTCTCAGCGGCTCCATAGGCGCCGCCACCTTGTTTCTGCCATTTTTGTTGTGTTGTGCATGCGCGTGCAATGCTCATCAAACGCACGCATGAGTGAACCGGCAGTAGTGGCAGCCGGAAGCCACCCCTGGCATAATTGATTGTAATTTGTTCTGCGCATGTGCAGAAACATGCCGCCAGTGGCAGAAGAGACCGGGGAACTGGTTCAGGGGCGTGGCCAGCCTGAGTCAATGCTGGTTCTGTGACCCAGGCCGAATCACCACTACCGGTTCAGCTGAACCGGAAGTAACTCACCTCTGCTTACGACTGTTTCTCCCACTTACCCACGGCGTAGTGTCCCCGTGATCTTGTCATCAAAATTCAGATGTTGGGAAACTGGCAAGTACTCAGGATGGTTTTCTGTGCCCCATGATCCTATTTTGTGACCTTCTGACGTCCAAAATCAAGAGGGAAACCCAGATTCAGCCGCGTGACCATGTCTAGAAATGGTCCTCGAGTTACAACCACACCTGAGTCCCAAATTTCCATTGCTAAGCAATGCAGTTAAGTCCCGTTTTACGACCTTTTTTGCCACAGCTGTTAAATGAATCTCTGCAGTTCTAAAGGTTGTTAAGTGAATCTGACTTCTCCATCGACTGAAGAACGCAGAAGGAGATGGAGAAGTCAGATTCACTTAACAACCTTAAGGACTGCAGCGATTCACTTAACAATGGTGGCAAGAAAGGTCGCAAAACGGGGCAAAACTCACTTAACTGCCTTGCTCAGCAAATGGAAATTTGGGACTCAGGTGTGGTTGTAACTCGAGGACCACACGCCAGGACATTGCAACCGTCATAAATATGAGTCGGTTGCTAAGTGTCTGAATTTTGATCACGTGACCACGGGGAAACTGCAACGGTCGTAGGCGTGAAAAAACTGTTCTAGGTCACTTATTTTTCACTGCCGTTGTAATTTTTAACAGTCAGTAAGTGAAAGGTTGTAAGTCGAGGGCTGCCTGTAAATATTTTTGCAGGAAAAGAGTTCCCAGAGGCTGAGCTGCAAAGCAGAAAGGAAAATGACTCCACAGCTGGAATAAATAAACCACAGGTTTGATCTGGCAGATGTGAATCGACGGATTTGTGGATCTCAAATGATGCACGGGGCGCGGAATTAGGATTTGGCAAAGGAGCCTTGGGCTTATTTAAGAAAAGACTGGAGAGTCACTCGCCAGAAATGGTACAGGTTCTCCTGCGGGAGACTAGAAGACCTCCAAGGTCCCTTCCAGCTCTATTCTCTTTCTGTTCTATTCTGTTTTGTTCTAGTTATTCCAAATTCTATTCGGTTCTATTCTATTCTAATTATTTCAGCTTCTATTCTACTCTATTCTTATTATTTCAGTTTCTATTCTATCCAATTATTTCAATTTCTGATCTATTCTATTCTAATTCAATTTCTATTATATTCTATTCCAATTATTTCAATTTCTATTCTGTTCTATTCTAATTATTTCAATTTCTATTCTATTTATTTCATTCTATTCCTATTATTTCAATTTCTATTCTATTCCTATTATTTCAATTTCTATTCTATTCTATTAATCTCGATTTCTATTCTATTCTACTTATTTCAATTTTCTATTCTATTCTATTTATCTCAATTTCTATTCTATTCTATTTTTATTATTTCATTTTCTATTCTATTTATTTCAATTTCTATTCTAATTATTTCAATTTCTACTCTATTCTATTTATTTCATTCCTGTTCTATTCTACGCTATTCCTATTATTTCAATTTCTATTCTATTCTATTCATCTTGATTTTCTATTCTATTCTATTTATCTCAATTTCTATTCTATTCTATTTTTATTATTTCATTTCTGTTCTATTTATTTCAATTTCTATTCCAATTATTTCAATTTCTACTCTATTCTATTTATTTCATTCCTGTTCTATTCTACACTATTCCTATTATTTCAATTTCTATTCTATTCTATTTATCTCAATTTCTATTCTATTCTATTTTTATTATTTCATTTTCTATTCTATTTATTTCAATTTCTATTCTAATTATTTCAATTTCTACTCTATTCTGTTTATTTCATTCCTGTTCTATTCTACGCTATTTCTATTATTTCAATTTCTATTCTATTCTATTTATCTCGATTTTCTATTCCATTCTATTTATCTCAATTTCTATTCTATTCTATTTTTATTATTTCATTTTCTGTTCTATTTATTTCAATTTCTATTCCTATTATTTCAATTTCTATTCTATTCTATTTATCTCAATTTCTATTCTATTCTATTTTTATTATTTCATTTTCTATTCTGTTTATTTCAATTTCTATTCTAATTATTTCAATTTCTACTCTATTCTGTTTATTTCATTCCTGTTCTGTTCTATTCTACTCTATTTATTTCAACTTCCTATTCTATTCTATTTATTTCCATTTCTATTCTATTCTATTTTTATTATTTCAATTTCCTCTTCTATTCTATTTATTTCAATTTCTATTCTATTCTATTCTATTCTAGTCTATTCTATTCTTTTCTTTTCTATGCTATTTTCTATTCTATTCTTTCTATGCTGTTCCATGCCATGCCATGCCATGCCCTTCTTATGGCCCGGCTATTCTTATGTCTGCTTCAGGATGTCCCAGTGGGTGGAGCATGTGGCACAGCTGCCAGGCCTCCGCGCACGTGGGACGCTGGGTGCGCTGGTGTGTCGGCGTTCCAGCTGGATGTGCGCTGAGAGCATCTGCGTAGAATGGGGAAGGAAGGAGGCCTCTAACAATCGCTCTGTGTTCCTCCTTCTTCCCTCCTAGACGCCAAAGATCTCGATCAGCTGAGCAAGAATGACATCACCCACATCGTCTCCATTCACGAGTCCCCACAGCCCTTCATTCCGGTACGGGGTCAACATGGGGGCGGGCGTGGGGGGGGCTGTCTAACGCGACAACCCGAGATACGGCATCAAGCTGGAAGCAGCAGAATGGATGTTGTTGGTCCGTGGAAATCAGGTCCATGGAAGCTGTGAGGCGTGTGTCTATTGCATTAAGTGCTTAACTTGCAACCACAAATCATCATCCATATTTTAACGACCCCCTAATCCTTTGCAGGGTGGAGTCTGGTTAACTGACGGGAGATAGCAGAGTGTTTTAATGGCTGGATGCCCTTCCTGTCACCAGTGCGGAGTTTTGTTTAGCAGATATAGTTGTTGTGGCCCGCCAGTGGCCAACAGAGCTGAGTTCAGACAGTTCAGGAGGTTGGGGAGGAAGATGGGCCAGTCCTGGAGTCTGGGGAAGGCTCGGATGAGGGCTCTGCGTCGGATGCAGAGAGGGGGCCGAGGCCGTCTGGCAGTTCTCAGCTGCCTTCGGAGTCAGACATCAGTGGGGCAGAGGAACGGCGGGAGCCTGTTCCCAGTGGGCGCATGCGCAGAGCTGCCAGTCGAAGGGAGCAGCTAAAGGACAGGGGTCGACTTGAGAGTAAGGCCACAGGTGGACGGTGAATGGCCCCTCCCAGAAGAAATAAAAGAAGAGC
This sequence comes from Thamnophis elegans, assembly GCF_009769535.1. Lineage (NCBI taxonomy): Eukaryota > Metazoa > Chordata > Lepidosauria > Squamata > Natricidae > Thamnophis > Thamnophis elegans. Next base: position 98,111,913 of record NC_045545.1, on the reverse strand, counting down.
GAAAGGGGAGTGGACTTTTGCGGGAAACAATGGGTTCGTTCGTTCACTTCAGGAGTGTGAAGATCTGTCCGTGAATCTCAGAGACTCTGTGCCCAGCCTTTCCTTGCACAGCACCTCATTTGGGAAGTATTGACATGGCAGCTTTCCAAGCTAGATAAGGTCTGTGGTCATAAATACTCCTTTGATTGTTTGCCAGGCCTTGGCTGAAAGGGAACGAGAGGAATTCACATTCCTTTAATAAAAGGGCTTTTGTGGGGACCAGGAATCTGCTTCATATTTTTGGGGGACACCTCGGTCAGAACAATATTCTCATTGTGCCCAGAGAGAGAGAAATACCTGCCTCTACCTAGGATTGAACTCTCAGCCTCTTGGTCGTGAGGCGAGAACTCTGCCTCTAGGCCACCATACCACTCCAACTTACAACCACCACTGAACACACACCCCCCCAAATTCCCCTTGCTAAACAAGACAAGTGAGTTTTGCCCCGTTTTACGACCCTTCTTGCCACGGCTGTTAAGGGAACCACTGCCGTTGTTAAGCCAGTCACACAGTTGTTAAGTGAATCTTAACAACAACAAGCTTCCCTGGTGACTTTGCTGGTTGAAAGGTCACCAGAGGAGATTCTGTGGCTGTCATAAATATTCTGACCGAGGCTTCCCCAAAAAGCACGAGGCAGAGTCCCCACCAAACCCCTTTTATTAAAGGAATGTGAATTCCTCTCATCCGCCTTCAGCCAAGGCCTGGCAAACAGTCTTTCAAAGGTGTATTTATGACTACAGAACTTATCTAGCTTGGAAAGCTGCCATGTCAATATTTCCCAAATGACGTGCTCTGCAAGGAAAGACTCTGGGCACAGAGTCTCTGAGATTCACGGACAGATCTTCACACTCCTGAAACAGTTGAGTTTATTATATTTCTATGCCGCCGTATTCCCCGGAGGGGACTCAGGGCAGCTCACAACCAAGTCACGGGGGGGGGGTTACAAATAAGAAAAAAGAACACTAACAAAACAATACCACAATTTAAAACACTCAACAACCATACCATTCGAGGAGGGGGACAAAAGACTCATTAGCCCCAGGCCTGTCGGAACAGCCAGGTTTTAAGGGCTTTGCAGAAGGCCTGGAGGGTGGTGAGGGTCCGAATCTCCACGGGGAGCTCGTTCCAAAGGGCCGGAGCAGCCACAGAGAAGGCCCTCCTCCGGGTGGTCGCCAGTCGGCATTGGCCAGTAGATGGAATTTGGAGGAGGCCTAATCTGTGGGATCTAATCGGTTTATTGGAGGTAATTGGCAAACGAACGAACGAATTGTTTCCTGCAAAAGCCCACTCCCCTTTCGCTCCTCTTTTTATTCCCTCTGGGAGGGGCCATTCACCGTCCACCTATGGCCTTACTCCCAAGTCGACCCCTGTTCTTTAGCTGTTCCCTTCACCTGGCAACTCTGCGCATGCGCACACTGGGAACAGGCTCCAGCTGTTCTTCTGACTCACTGATGTCCGACTCCGAAGGCAGCTGATAACTGTCAGATGGCCCTGGCCCCCTCTCTGCCTCCAACGCAGAGCCCTCCTTCCCCAGACTCCAGGACTGACCCATGTTCCTCCCCAACCTCTTCACTGTCTGAATCTGCTGTCAAGGACTACCACAGTTGCAAGCTGTGGAGAACCGAGAAAGGGATTAGTATTATCTTCAGTCCCCATGATGGGATCCCCATTTCTCTGATGGGATCATGCTTCCCATCATCCCCAGCTCCCTATTCCCGCACTAATGCTAGCTAGAGGTGACAAGGTAATATTGAGATATCAAAGTGAGAAGATCTACAGGACTTCAGAAGTCGACTTCAGGTTCTGGAGATGTTCCTCAACGCTATTGATGTTCTCTTCTAGGGAATCACTTATCTTCGGATCGTCCTGCCGGACACACCTGAGGCCAACATGTAAGTATTTATTTATTTACTACCTGATAACCCGGCGCTGCCGGGGTATTTATTTACTCCAACCCTCCTTCCCTGAATGTCGCCGCAATTTCTAACGTTGGATTTCCCCCACTTACCAGAGGGAGTCCCCCCGTGGAGTACCGTGAAGCCGTTACCATGGCAACTCCACAGCGCTGTAGAGTAGGAGCCACATTTTAAGGCTGTACGGTAGAAGCCATTTTAAGGCACAACAGGCTGTATCTTAACAGCACATACACCCAGAGGGGTGTTAGGGATGTCTTCCCCCCCCCCCCCACAGTATTTGTTTCCAGAGAGGAAGTCATCTGTGTACCAAGTTTGGTTGAAATTGCTCGAGGCGTTCCAGAGTTATGCTGGAACACACACACACACACACACACAGACACACACACACAAACAGCCGTTTTTATATATATAGATTCAGACATGTTGTGTTCTTTTTAACGAGGAACAGATAGCGGGGTCCATTAAAACGTAATCTAGATTCAGCATCTTCTTTAATTACCCCATAATCCCTTGTGGGGTGGAGTCTGAGCATCTGAATGGAGCAAGTGTTTTAATGGCCGGATGCCTTTCTTGTCGCCAATGCGGAGTTCTGTTCAGCAGATATATATTCACATTGTGCCCAGAGAGAGAAAAATAGCTGCCTCTACCTGGGATGGAACTCACGGCCTCCTGATTGTGAGGCGAGAGCGCCACCCCTAGGCCACCGCGCCACTCCTAAAACACAATCCAGGTTGATTCCGTCATAATGCAGGTCAGAGGGAGGTAGAGCAGATCGGAGACTCTGGTTCTTTGCGTTGCTCCAATGCTCTCAACCTCAGCCATTTTAAGAGGCATTGGACTACAACTCCCAGAATCCCCCAGCCAGCTATGGCTGGCTTTAAAACATGAGGACTTGAACTCTCAACTTCCAAGATATGTGGATTTCAATTTCAGTTCTGGAGCCCTTTAAACATGGGCGGACTTCGACTCCCAGAATTCCCCCAGCCAGCTTGGCTGGCTGGGGGATTCTGGGAGTCGAAGTCCGCCCATGTTTAAAGGGCTCCAGATGATCACATGACCTCGGGACACTGCAACCATCACTTTTTTCAGTGCTGCTGAAGTGAATTGTTGCACGTTGAGGACTAGCTGTAAAGAGTTTTCTTTTAAAGCGTCACAAACCTTTTCAAATATGGCGGTTTGCTTCCTCCCAATTGTCTCCCCCGTCCAGCAAGAAGCATTTTAAGAAATGCATCCGTTTCATCCATTCCTGTCGTCTGCAAGGAGGAAGCTGCCTCGTTCATTGGTAGGTAGGAAAATGGGGGAGGCGGGGGGCAGAGGGGAGAGGTTTGTGGGCCTGGGGTGCAGAATGTGCCTGGGACCCACAAGAGGGGTTTATGAAGAGTGGGGAGTTTGAGGTATGGCTGGAAATGTTAAAAAATGGACGGGCAACCTTGAAAGACAATAAAGAGCCAGAAAAGGACCAGAAAAACTGTTGAAAGAGGAGATAGGAGAGGAATAGACAAGGAATGCAAATAGAATAGAATAGAATAGAATAGAATAGAATAGAATAGAATAGAATAGAATAGTTGGAAGGGACCTCAGAGGTCTTCTAGTCCAGCCATCTGCTCAAGCAGGAGACCCTTACAGAATGACAGAATAACAAGAGTTGGAAGGGACCTCGGAGGTCTTCTAGTCCAGCCCTCTGCTCAAGCAGGAGGCTCTTACAGAATTACAGAATAACAGAGTTGGAAGGGAACTCAGAGGTCTTCTAGTCCAGCCCTCTGCTCAAGCAGGAGACCCTTACAGAATTACAGAATAACAGAGTTGGAAGGGACCTCAGAGGTCTTCTAGTCCAGCCCTCTGCTCAAGCAGGAAACCCTTACAGAATTACAGAAAACAGAGTTGGAAGGGACCTTGGAGGTCTTCTAGTCCAGCCCCCTGCTCAAGCAGGAGACCCTTACGGAATTACAGAATAACAGAGTTGGAAGGGGCCTTGGAGGTCTTCTAGTCCAACCCCCTTCTCAAGCAGGAGACCCTTACAGAATGACAGAATAACAAGAGTTGGAAGGGACCCTGGAGGTCATCTAGTCCAGCCCCCTGCTCAAGCAGGAGAACCTATTCCATTTCAGATAAGTGGCTGCCTAGTCTCTTCTTAAAAACCTCCTGCGATGGAGTGCCCATGATTTCCCGTGGCAAGCTGTTCCACTGCTTAATTGTATAATATTTAACCGTAACCCGCCTGGTTGGGTTCGTGCATTCTACTAACCCATAAGCCGTGATTTACAAGCCAACATGACCGTGTTCACACGTTACACCAAGCCAAAGTCTACTGAGACAAAGTGGGAACAACCGGAGACTTTTGGGGTTCCCTGTCACTCAGGTCTCTGCAGGGAAGCTGGCAGAGAGTGGATGGCCGAGGGCAGGACAGTTCTGGGTTCTAATCCTGTCCTTCAACTCACCTTCCAGCCTAGCTGGCATCTCCCGCAGCACCACCATCGTCTTGGCCTACCTCATGGCGGTGACGCAGCTGGGCTGGCTGGAGGCCCTCGAAGCGGTCAAGGCCGTCCGTCCGGTGGCGAACCCCAACCTGGGTTTCCGTCGGCAGCTGGAGGAGTTCGGGCGTAGCCGGTCAGTGCAGAAGGTAAGGAATAAGATGGTGCATCTGTGGCCTCATAATGGTGCAGCTAGTCCTCAACGTATGACAGCTGTCCCTGGGTCGTCCGTCGCTAAGCCACGCAGTCCTAAAGTGAATCAACTCACTTTTATCATTTTTTTTTGCGAAGGTTGTTAAGTGAATCGTACAGTTGTTAAGTGAATCCGGCTTCCCCCATTGACTTTGCTGGTCAGAAGGTCACAAAAGGGGATCGCCCAACCCCGGGACACTGCGACCGTCATAAATACGAGTCAGTTTGCCATGCACCTGAATTTTAATCATGTGACCGTGGGGATGCTACAACGGTCGTAAGTGTGAGTACCACTATAGGTAGACCTTGACTTAACCACCACAACTGAGGCCAAACTTTCTCTTCCTCAGTGAGACGTTTGTTAAGTGAGTTTTGCTCCGAGTTACGACTTTTCTTGCCACCGTCTTTAAGTGAATCACGGCAGTTGATAAGTGACTAACACGGTTGTTAAGTGAATCTGGCTTCCCCAATGACCTTGACTGTCCGCAGGGTGAAAAAAGGGGATCACACAGGACCCCAGGACTCTGTGACCGTCATAAATACGAGTCAGTTGCCAAGTGTCTCAATTTTGGGTTTACAATTAGTTTACCTGTGTGGTCTTTCAATGCAGGAAGTCCTCAACTTACAACCGTTCTTTTAGTGACCGTTCAAAGTTACAAAAAGTGATTTGTGACCGTTTTTCACACTTACGACCGCTGCAGCATCCCCGTGGTCGCGTGATCCACATTCAGACACGTGGCAACTGTCTTGCATTTATGACGGGCGCAGATTCCCGGGCTCACGTGATCCCCTTTTTGCGACGAGCAGAGTCAGTGGGGAAGCCGGGTTCCCTGAACAGTCCTGTTACTAACTTAACAACTGCAGTGACTCACTTAACAACGGCGGTGAAATAAGCTCATAAAACGGAGCAAAACTCGCTTAACCACTGCCTGCTTAGCGACAGACGTTTTGGCTCCATTGTGGCCGTAAGTCAAGTTCTACCCCTAAATTAGGCAGCCCGACTAAAGCCACCCATGCTTTGGGGTCAAGCACAGAGAAGACCCCCTTCCTGTTCCTGGGGATTGAACCCCTGCCCTGCTGGGAGAGCTTAGGCCCACCCATGCAGAGGGCACCGGATCGGCGAAGGGAACTTCCCTCTTTAGAAGCAATGCGGCTAAGGAACTCATCTGCCAGATCGGTAGATTCCTCACTTCCTGTATCCTGGATAATGATGATGATAATGATGGATTATCATTAATTATCATTATCATTATAATCATCAATTATTATTGATCATCATCATCATCATCATTATCATCATCATCATCATTATTATTATACAATTGTATCACAGCGGCCAGTTGTTTCGCCGGATTTGGCATTGGTTACTAGTCGGGCCCCACCCAGGGGCCTAGGACAGTCAGTCACGTATTTTCGTAATATGCGTGCAGATCCAAGCAGTGCGGCTTTTTGCATTTGACTGATGGTGATTTTGTCAATTTTTAACTGTTTTAAGTCTAATTCCAGTGCTTTTGGAATAGCACCCAGTGTGCCGAATTACCACTGGATTACCACTGCTGGTTTGTGCCATAGTCGTTGAATTTCGATTTTTAAGTCCTGGTATCTTGCGATTTTTTCATGTTCCTTCTCAGCGACCCTGCTATCACCTGGTATTGCGATGTCTATGATTGTGACCCTTATTTTTCTCAACCAGTGTGATGTCTGGTTGTATTATGCGCCAGTATTTTGTCGGTTTGTATACGGAAATCCCACAAGATCTTGACCATCTGATTTTCGGTGACCTTTTCAGGCTGATGTTCCCACCAGTTTGTTGCTGTTTTAATATTATAATTTTTTGCACAAATTCCAATGGATCATTTGTGCTACTGAAATTGTGCCGCAATTTATAATCAGTCTGCGCGATTTTTTTACAGCAGCTGAGTATGTGATCAACAGTTTCATCAGCTTCTTTGCAAAGTCTGCATTTGGCATCATCAGAGGATATTTCGATTTTGGCTTTAATGGCATTTGTGCGGATAGCTTGTTCTTGCGCAGCCAGGATTAGTGACTCTGTTTCTTTCTTTAATGTACCTGTTGTTAACCATAACCAAGTTTGTTCACTGTCCACTTTATCTTTTATTTTTTCCAGAAATTGGCCATGCAGTGCTTTGTTCTGCCAACTCTCCATTCTTGTGTATAAAATATTTTATTCAATTTTCACATTCCATTTGCAATCATTTATATACAGGGTATTTACTATAAGAAAGAAAAAACAAAGTTTTTTTCAAGCTAGATTTGATACGGGAGGGTACCACCCCTGTGAGATTTATGCTTTTATTACTATCTTAAATACCAGCACCATTCGTCTTAAAGACTTCTTTGTTAAATAGACTTCAAAATGGCGATTTCTCTCCGTGGATGATTTACTGGATGTACTTAGCCGGGCTTATCTTCCTGCAGACCGCTCCTTAACAAAATAAACTCTTTTTCTTTGGAAATAGAGGGGAAGCGAAGCGCTGCTTACTTGTTTATTTATTATGGCACCCAGATCAAAGAAGCGTCTTGCTACAAATGTGTCTAAAGATTTAAAAGAATCTTTTTGGAAACACAGCCTTTGTCTCCTACGCCCTCTACTGGAGAAGTTTTAACACAGGAATATATCTTTAAAATTTGATGCCTTTAAGCAAGAACTTAAGGAATTGTATTGCAACTTTCTGATGATCTAAAATCTAAAGTTAATCAAATGAAGGCGAATACGTTTGCAGCCGTGTCTGCCCTGTCGGATTACTCTGCTGAAATAGAGAACAAATTGGAAAGTCTGGAGAAGGCTAATTTTGATTGACTACCAATATTCAAATTTTACAAGAAAAAATTAGAAATAACGAAGAACAGCTTATGATGCTAAATTTTGATAGGAAGGCATTTTCAATAAGAGCAGAGGATTCCGTGAAAGGAGCAAGAGAATTTGAAACAGACCTTTGCTGAAGCCTTCAGCCATGCGCTGGGAAGCCCGGGACTTAACTTGATTGGCAGATTCGGAAAATCTATCGCCAGAACTCATTGACAGCGGAACAGCGACAGCTCCCGAGGGATATAATTATACATTTCTCTACCAAAGAATCTAGGAAACGCGATTGTGCAAAGTTTCATAATAACAGTCTCCGAGTTGATGACCAGGACGTGATTGTCTTCAAAAATATACCTTCCCAGATGTTGAAAGCAAGAAGGGACTACACCTTTTTAACTAAAGAGCTTAGGAGTCAACAGATTCGATACAGATGGGAGGCCCCTGCCGGCATCACGGTTACATTTGAGAATCAAAGATTTCGTCTTAATTCTGTTTCGGAGGCTCAAGATTTCTATTGTAGGATTCTGAAGGTGGGACTTCCTGATGCGCTTGGAAGAGAGGAGAGACAAGCGGAAGGAGAAAGCAAACGGCCTGGCCATGCGGCTGCAAGATGGAGGGGGTAGCCCCTCCTCCCTCGGAGAAGCAGAAGAACGCAGATCGAGAATTTAGATACTTCAAAAGACTTCCTAAAGTTGAGGACTGAATGGGGGTTTGAGACCTCTCTCCGGTAGAAAAAGTGGACTAATTTTTATCAGAAGGGAAAGCTGGGTGAAACTACTTTGAGCTAGATTCTAAAGTAACGGTTAGCAATAAATTTGATAGTGGTTAAAAGAATGCGGAATGATTTATGTTGTTTAAACTTTGTTAGATGGGACTATTTAAAATAGAAGGTTAACTGACTCCTGCTGAAAGTATTATTTGAATATGATCCATGCTATTTAACTTTTATTGAAGGGAAAGTTGGTTGGAATAGTTTTTGAGTACATTTCAAATAAACGCTAGTATAAATTTGATAGGGGTAATTAGACAAGCAAGAGATGAGGGTAAATGCATGTGGAATGAACTACGTTATTTGAGGTAAATACCAGACAAGCAAGGGAAGAGGCAAAATTTATGTTGTTTAAAGCTTATTAGAATAAGAAGCCGCTTGGGATTATTTTAAGATAACTGTAAAAAGAATGCGGAATGATTTATGTTGTTTAAACTTTGTTAGAAGCGACTACCTTAAAATAGAAGGTTAACTGATTCTTGCTGAAAGTATTATTGGAATATGTGGAATGATTTATGCTACAAATCGCTCTGAGTTATATTTTAAACAATGGTAGTATAAATTTGATAGTGGTAAATATCAGACAAGTGGGGGATGAGGGTAAAATACATGTGGAATGAACTAAGTTATTTAAATTCTATTAGAAGGGGAAGTCGGTTGGGAATTATCTTAAGATAGAAATTGATTCCTGTGTAAAGTAATATCTGATCTACGCTGCTTAACTTTACTAAGAAGGGGAAATCTGGTTAGATTATTTTGAATTACTGTTTGAAAAAAGGGGTAAAGAAAGATCACTTACGTTGTTTAAATTTTACTAGAAGTGAAAGTTTGATTACTTGTCTGTAAAGTTATATTTGAATATATGGCATGAACCACGTTGCTTAAATCGTATTGGAAGGGATCATAAGGTTTAGGAAGGGAACGGGAGAGCCTACAGAAGGTCGGGGTAAATAGCAAAGAAGTAAGAGACGAGAATAAAATATAGATAGAATGATTATACTATTTAAGCATAGATAAAGATGGGGGGGGGCTGAGATCAACGCAAAGAGTGGTTCTTTTTTTTCTTTTTTTTTTTTTTCTTTCTTTTCTCTTTTCTTTTTTTCCTTTTTTTTTTCTTTCTTCTCTGCTTTTCTTTTTTTTTTTTTTTTTTTTTGACATATTACTTTTATTTTTATCCATATGTATACAAGATATTTAGACAGAAGGTAGTGCCAGGTGTGGGCCCTGGGAAGTCGGGAGGATTAGGGATGGGGATTGTGGGGGGGGGGGGGGGGGGTGTTAATATAGTTTTAATAAGAACAAGAATGTATTTATATACGGGTGGTTCTTTTTTTTTATTATTATTATTATTATTTTCCTTGGTTCACTTTACTTTTATCAGATCAAACAACACTCGAATAAAGGCATACACCAAGGAGGGAGGTAAGAGGAAGGAGAGGGAGGAGTAAGGAAGGAGTAAGGGGAATGTAAGGAGTAAGGGGATGTAAGGAGGGTGTCTGGGGAGTAAGGGGAGAAGGAAGGTTTGAGGGGAAAGGAAAGTTGGAGGGGGTAGATGGGGTGTATGGATGGATGGAAGGGTCAGGTGGGGTTGTGAATGATGAGTTGTGTTTTCCTTTTTATTGTTCGTTTTATTCCCCTTTTCTTTTTTTTCTTTTCCAACTCTCCATTCTTGATTTTATCACATCTTTTCTGTATTCTTGTTTTGTCTGTTGGGCCTTCAGTAGATTTTTGTTCTTTACTTCGATTAATAGATGTTCTTGACTTTCTTTTAAATAATCAGCCAGTGCATGTTTTTCTTCTTCAACTGTTTGCTTCACTTGTGTTGTTGTTGTTGTTGTTGTACAATTGTATCACAGCGGCCAGTTGTTTCGCCGGATTTGGCATTGGTTACTAGTCGGGCCCCACCCAGGGGCCTAGGACGTCGTAACGTATTTCTTAATATGCGTGCAGATCCAAGCAGTGCGGCTTTTTTGTTGTTGTTGTTATTATTATTATTATTATTATTATTAAAAAAAGATTGATCTCTAGCACTGCTTTTCAAACATGGCCACTGTAAGACATATAGACTTCAATTCCCAGAATGCCCTAGCTGCCGGCTAGGGAATTCTGGGAGTTTAAATGCACCTCTAATCTCTAATCTCTAACCTCTGGCTGGGGAATTCTTGGAGTTGAAGTCCACTTCCTCCAACCTCTAAACTCTAATCTCAAAAAGCCTGCCCCATTTTCTGCCTTTAGAAATTTGCTGGGAAAGGCAGTTTAAAGCTAGAGCTGGAATTGGCACCCTATAAAACGAAAATCAGAAAGTCCCAGTTCCACCCTGGATTTCCCCCATCTCTCACCCGTTGCCTTGTCTGTCCTTGGCAGATCCGCTCGAAACTTCAGCTTCCGTCCCGAGGAGCCCTTTCCAACGAGCAAGAAGCTCTCCAAGGTCTTCTGCTACCTGGCCGAAAGCTGGAGCCCCCCAGCCCAGAGTGGGCTTGGCCGGTCCCGGTCCCCAAGAACACCAGCCGCGGGGTCAAACAGATGGATTCTTTTCTGATACGAGTGAAGGAGACGTTTTCCTGTTTGCCCAACTGTCTTAAATGAAACTTTCCAAAGTTTTTTGGGGGAAGATTCGAGGAGATTCCCACGATGGGGAAGGAAAAGCAGGACCAGGCAAGCAGGATCTCGCCCGTCATCATCCCTAAGAGGAAAAAGAAAGGACCAGGCAGAGCTGGAGATGAGGAACCGGGAAGCGTTGGCAGTGCCAGGCAAAGCTGGCATATTTTTCTCCTGTTCCGATCACTTATCGCAACCAACAGGCCGTTGAAAGATTCCCAAATTCCCATTGGAAGGATTTTCAACTCAAAGCCCTCTGGAAATAGTGAATTGGGTTTCCCAAGATGTACTATTTTTATTTTAGTCGAAAAAACTTAAAATGCAAAACTCCAACAATTTTTTTTTTTTTTAAACCAAAGAAGAAAAAAATGCAATAAAACATTTTAAAAGTGCATTAAAGAGAAAAAGAAAGCCAAAACATAGATACATTCGATTCAATTCAGTTTATTACAGGGTTCAGGACAAATAAAAACAGTCAGTATACATTGAATTGAATTAAAACATATGTACATGTTATATTACCTTGTTGAATATTGATTATTGCATGGCTCAATATTAGTCCCCACCCCTTGCGAAACAGCCCCCCCGCCGCAATTTTTAAATTAGTAAATTTATTCGCAAATTATTAACCTGTCATCGATATATTATATTGAGTATAAACTAGATACCAGAAAGAATAATAATAATAATAAATTAATAAAGGTGAGAGTGAAGTTTCAAAACCCTTTGCTAACAAACTGGTATTGTAATTCACTCGTAGAAAATTTACCGTGGCATTTTACATTTACCTGTGTCCCAAAGTGGATCTCCAGGATTTTGGGAAAGATCTGGCGATCACCAAGATCAGCAGAGATTTTGGCAGCAAAGCAAGGACCCAACTGTTTTTAATAATTAAAAAAAAGAGGAAAAGCAAACCCAAATTTAACTGGGATAATTTTTTTTTTAACGCTGAAAATGTTGCTAGAAAGGACACCAATAATCGGTGTTTTATCTACAACTTAAACTTAGCAATTTTAAGACTTGTGGACTTCAACTACCAGAATTCCCTAGCCGGCCCTGGGGAATTCTGGGAGTTAAAAGTCTTAAAGCTGCCAAGTTTGGAGACCCCTAATCTATAGCTGTATTCAGACAACCAAATTTAGGGTGGCGGATGCCCTCAGCCTTTCGGCCTGCCCCTTTCCCCCGGCCGAATTAAAAAAGCTCTTTTATTAGTTCTCAAGTTCAGAAAATTGGCTTTGAACCCAGGAATAATTTTGGCTGCCAATCTTTCCTGCCACAAGGCTCATGCCAACCAAGCGTGGTGTTAAAAGAATTAGTGGCCATTGGTCACCATTCCCTTTCATCAAATGTTACCGGATGATAAGGATTCATCAGTCACTCGTGTTTAGAATCATAAGGGTGGCTGGGAGGGGACCTCCAAGGTCTTCTAGTCCAACCCCCTGCTCAAGGCAGGAGAGCTTATACCGTGCCTGTCCTTAACAGGTTAATAGAGTTGGAAGGGGAGGGGTTGAAGGTCATCTAGTCCAGTGAATTCAGGTTGCCTCTCTCCTTGATTAGTTTCCATCCGTTGCTTCTCATCCTGCCTTCAGGGGCTTTGGAGAATAGCTTGACCCCCCCCTCTTCTTTGGGGCGGCCCCTCAAATACTGGAAGATTGTTATCATACCCCTTAAAAGAAGAACAGAATTCGAAGGGACCTTGGAGGTCTTCTAGACCAACCCCCCTGCTCAGGCTGAAAACCCTATACCATTCTGGACAAATGGTTGTTCAATCTTTCTTGAAAACCTCCAGTGTTGGAGCACCCACAACTTCTGGTGGCGGGCTGTTCCACTGGTTAATTGTTCTCCCTATCAGGAAATTGTGAGCACAGCCTTGCATCCAGAATATTCAGGCAGGGTTGCAACAGATCAGGAATACAATTTAACACAACAATCATTCTCGCATTACATGGGGATGAATCTCTCAGGGTTTTCTGGGCAGCTGTTAATTTTAATGCTCCTATGTTTATGCTTTTATCTCATGGCAAGCCACCCAGGGTCACTCTGGATAGTGAAACGGGCGGTAGATAGAATTCGTAAATAAAGAAAGTATTTATTCATTTATTAATACTGTCCAGTTGGAGCCCAGGTGTCCAGGAGACAGTCTGTCGCTGGCCAAGACAAACATCTGGAGTTCAGAAAGGTCCATAACGAGGCAGGCTGACCTGTTGTGCTCGTCGACGGCCCACAGAGCTGGCAGCCGATTCGGACAGTGAGGAGGTTGGGGAGGAAGATGGGCCAGTCCTGGAGCCTGGGGAAGGCTCGGGCGAGGGCTCTGCGTCGGAGGCAGAGAGGGGGCCAGGGCCGTCTGGGAGTTATGTGCTGCCTCTGAAGCCTGACATCAGCGAGGCAGAAGAACAGGGGGAGCCTGTTCCCAGTGTGCGCATGGGCAGAAGGCAAGAACCGTTAAGAAAACAGGGTTGACTCAGGAGTAAGGCTTGGAGATGATTGGCCCCTTCCATAAGACATAAAGGAGGAGCAAATGGGACGCGAGCTTTTGCAGGAAGCAATTTTGTTCGTCCTGGTCAGTTCAAGCTCTGAGAGGTTCTGTTTGACTCTGTGCTAAGTTTGGCCTTGCAAATCTAATTGGCAGTTGATTTGATTTGATTTGATTTTGATTTTATTTCATTTATATGCTGCCCTTTTCCCCGAAGGGGACTCAGGGCGGCTCACAATTCAAATCAGGGAAGGGGAGTACAGACAGAAAATAAAAAGACGAAACATAGCAATACATAATTTAAGAACACACAACACTCATACCATTCGAGACGGGGGGCAACAGCTCTTTAGCCCCAGGCCTGTCGGAACAGCCAGGTTTTAAGGGCTTTGCGGAAGGCCTGGAGGGTGGTGAGGGTTCGAATCTCCACGGGGAGCTCGTTCCAGAGGGTCGGAGCAGCCACAGAGAAGGCTCTCCTCCGGGTAGTCGCCGGTCGGCATTGGCCGGCGGATGGAATTCGGAGGAGGCCTAATCTGTGGGATCTAATCGGTCTATTGGAGGTAATTGGTTAAGTCTCCCGCAGCGTTTCAAGGGCGATTAAGGTGGGCGCTTATCAACATTCCCTTAAAAGGCTGTGGCAACTCGAGCAGACACCTGTCGGACTCCTCCTGGACTGTTTCTGAATCATGACGGGCTGTGAATGACCATTAATTCCCAGCCGTCTAAATAAAAGTGGGACTAAGATTGTGGCTTCTGCTTTCTCAGCAAGCCCAGATCAGAACGTGACCATGGACGCGATCATGTTGTGCACCGATGATCTTGTGACGGTTTCATTGCACAACCCAGCAGAACCTGGTTTGCTGGTGGCCAGGAGAATCTACCAATGGTTGGCTGTCCATATGATAAGATAAGAGCCGAGGTGGCGCAGTGGTTAGGGTGCAGCACTGCAGGCCACTTCAGCTGACTGTTATCTGCAGTTCAGGGGTTCAAATCTCACCGGCTCAGGGTTGACTCAGCCTTCCATCCTTCCGAGGTGGGTAAAATGAGGACCCAGACTGTGGGGGCGATATGCTGACTCTGTAAACCGCTTAGAGAGGGCTGAAAGCCCTATGAAGCGGTATATAAGTCTAGCTGCTATTGCTATTGTCTATAAGACTGCAACAGCTGCCTTCACACAACAACACCGTTAATCACCTCGGCTAAAGATCTGACAGTTGAGTTTGCAGGACGCATTGACCCCTCAGGAAGTCTCCTCTGACAGATTGGGTAGTTCCAGGGATTTATTTCACGTCACAGGTAGTCCTCGACTTACGACCCCAATCGAGGATGAGACAATGAAATGAATTTTGGCCCCATTTTATGACCGTTCTTGCCACCGCTGTTAAGGGAATCACTGCAGTTGGTTAAGTTAGGAACATGGGGAATCACATGACAACACACACACCACACACACACACGGGACATTGTGACCGTCATATAATGTGAGTCAGTTCCCACGCTCCTGAATTTTGATCACGTGACCACGCAGACCTGCGATGGTCGTGAGTTTGAGAACGAGCGCAAGTCACTTTTTCCAGCGCCGTTGTAAGTTTGAACGGTCACTAAATGTTGTAAAAGGAGGACTACTTATATTTGTACACCAGCGAGGAGGAGTCAGCGTGGCTCCGATAGTAGAAGACCTCTTCCAAACTTGGAAATCCTAAAAGCATGGGGAAGGCATATCAAAAGAAACCACCCTGAGCCATCAAACCACGATTCCCTGGGCTGTTACAGCCTCTCTCTTAACCCAGATTAGATGGTTAAGAAAATGGATTTAATTCAAACGATAAGAGGAGTAGATATCCGTGCAAGGGGTTGTTTCGTTTATTCAATTTACGCCTTGGTGGCGCCGGCTTCCCTCCATCAGTTGCTCTCCACGAGACAAACAGAGATATAAACACTCGACTGGCAGCCAAGACCCAAGCTAAACAATGATTAAAATAACCATCTCACGGGCTTTTACTGACATTCTGCGTCCCCCTCACCACCACCCCCGAACACAACCACATCTTGACAGCTTTGCAAAAGGCTTGCAGGATGGGGTGGGGTAGGATGAGGTCAACCTGATCAGGGCTGAGAATGAAATTTCAAAGAATGGGCAACAGAACAGGATACGTGAATTTCTTTCTTTCTTTCTTTCTTGTTTCCTTCCTCTCCTCTCTCTCCTCCTCCTCTCCCCTCCCCTCTCTTTTCTCTTCTTTCTTTCTTTTTCTTCCTTCCTTCCATCCTCCCCTCCCCATCCTTTCACTTTTCGTCTTTTTCTTCCTTTCTTGTTTCCTTCCTCTCCTCTTCCCATCCTTTCCCTCCTTCTCTTTTTCCTTTTGTTTCTTTCTTCCTTCCTTCCCTCCTGCTTCTCCTCCCTCCCCTCCCTTTCCTCTTCCTTCCTTTCTTGTTCTTCCTGTTTCTTCCTTCTCCTCCTCCTCTCCCTCCCTTTCTTTCTTTTTCTTCCTTCTTCTTTCTTTCTTTGTTTCTTTCTGTTCCTTCTCTTTTTCTTTCTCTTTTTTCCTTCCTTCCTTCCACTCCTCCCTCCCTTTCACTTCCTTCCTTTCTTTTTCTTCCTTTCTTGTTTCCTTCCTCTCCTGCTTCTCCTCCTTTCCCCTCTTCCTCTTCCTTTCTTGTTCTTCCTTTGTTTCCTTCCTCTCCTCCTCCTCCTCCCCCCCTCTCTTTTCTCTTTATTTTTCCTCCTTCCTTTTCTTTCTTTCTTTTTTCTTTCTTTGTTTCTTTGTTCTTTCTTGTTCCTTCCTCTCTCTCTCCTCCTCTCCCTCCCCCTCTCTTTTCTCTTTCTTTCTTCTTTTTTCCTTCCTTCCACTCCTCCCTCCCCTCCATTTCACTTCCCTTCTTTTCTTCCTTTCTTGTTTCCTCTCCTCTCTCCATCCTTTCCCCCTTCTCTTTTTTTCTTTCTTTTTCTTCCTCCTTCCACTCCTGCTTCTCCTCCCCTCCCTTTCTTCTTCCTTCCTTCCTTCCTTCCTTTCTTGTTCTTCCTTTGTTTCCTTCCTCTCTCCTCCTCCTCTCCCCTCCCCTTTTCTTTCTTTTTCTTCCTTTCTTGTTTCCTTCCTCTCCTCTCTCCCATCCTTTCCCCTTCCTTTCTTCCTTCCTTTCTTTCTTTCCTTTCTTCTTTCTTTCTCTTTCTTTCTTGTTTCCTTCCTCTCCTCTCTCTCTCCTCTTTTCTTTCTTTCTTTTTCTTCCTTCCTTCCTTCCACTCCTCCCTCCCTTTCACTTCCTCCCTTTTCTTTCTTCCTTTCTGTTTCCTCCTCTCTCCCATCCTTTCCCCTCCTTCTCTTTTCCTTCTCTCTCTTTTTCTTCCTTCCTTCACTCCTGCTTCTCCTCCCTCCCTTTCTTTTCCTTCCTTCCTTCCTGTTCCTTTGTTTCCTTCCTCTCTCTCCTCCTCCCCCTTTTTTCTTTCTCTTTCTTTTTCTTCCTTCCTCTTTCTTCTTCTTTTCTTTCTTTCTTTCTAATTTTCTTTCCTTATTCAATTTATTATGCTGACCCTCTCACTGTGGCAGCAATGTGGGCCAACCAGCTGTGTTAGACAACGCAGGGCCAACGATCAAAGGGTCAAAAATTCAGTTGGCACAGCATAACTTAGCAGATGCATTCCGAGAACATGTATGTATATGGCAGGCTGCGGGGTTTTTTTCAGGATTTTCCTGGTTATTTTTTGCTTCTTAATAAAGCAAATCCAACAACAAGAAGAAAAAAAAAGAGAACAAGAACAAACCACCCACAAACTCTTGGCACCGAGCAGCATTTAAATTTACAAAATCATATTATTGTGTTGCTGCTGCCATGAAGTTAAAACTGGGACTCCAAGAGTTGTTGCTGAGATAGGCAGCTGTAGAAATCAAATAAGAGCAAACAAAGAAATAAGGTTTGATTTATGAAAAGGTTTTTTTTAATATCTCAAAAAGCAAAACAAACTTTTTTTTTTTTAACCGCACGCAGCACTTTGTAGAGAAAAAAAAGCACCTCACTTCCACTTTCTCTTTACCCCTTTCTCCAAAATGTGCTTGGCTACGCAGCTCAACAACTTTAACCCACTGAATTAATTTATAGTTATTTGACGCATTGTGTAAACACACACCCAAGGTCAAGTGTCCTGCGCGAATGCAGTCTAAGGTTTTGCAACGGACGGGCGGGGAATTTTCTTCCTCCTTCCCTCCAACTGACTCCAAGATAACGGTTGGGCCTGTGGTCCATAATTGGACGGTGGCCTTCAGGCAGTGGGAAAGACTTGCTGGCAAGGAATAGCAATAGCAATAGCAGTAGACTTATATACCGCTTCATAGGGCTTTCAGCCCTCTCTAAGCGGTTACAGAGTCAGCATGTCGCCCCCACAGTCTGGGTCCTCATTTCACCCACCTCGGAAGGATGGAGGCTGAGTCAACCTGAGCCGGTGAGATTAGAACCGCTGAACTGCAGATAACAGTCAGCTGAAGTGGCCTGCAGCTGCCACTCTATAGCAATAGCAATGGCAGTTAGACTTATATACTGCTTCAAAGGGCTTCCAGCCCTCTCTAAGCGGTTACAGGTCAAGCATATCGCCCCCAACAATCCGGGTCTCATTTTACCCACCTCGGAAGGATGGAAGGCTGAGTCAACCTTGAGCGGTGAGATTTGAACCGCTGAACTGCAGATAACAGTCAGCTGAAGTAGCCTGCAGTGCTGCACCCTAACCACTGCGCCACCTCGGCTCCTCTTAGGAAGCCCATCAGGGTGGCCGGCTTCTTCTCCATGCCTTCAATTAGCCCCAGGGGCTTTAACCAGAGGTGCCCAGCAGCAAAGAGAAGAGGCGGCTTCTATGTATTGGGGGTGACACAGATGCGGTATCCCTCACCAGCAAAGTCAGGATTTCTCACCCTGTTCCCTGAAAATAAGACTCCCTGGATAATAAGACCAATCAGGCTTTTGAGCCATGTGCTAATATAAGCCGCCCCCCCCACCTAAAAAATAATCCCTCCCTGAAAATATTGCAACACAGGAGCAGCCATGAAGTGACCACACTGCTGCCTCCTGCACCCCAAAAATAATAAGACCTCCCGAAAATAAGGCCAAGCACTATTTTCAGGGAAACACGTACGAGAGAGAGGGGGGGGAGAGGGAGGGAGGGAGGGTTAGTTGATGGATGGATGGATAGAGGATATAGATAATAGAGAGAGATAGGCAAACATATATATTATATATATGTTTGCCTATCATCTCTCTCTCTCTCTCTCTCTCTCTCCTATATATATTATATTATATATATTATATATAGATATATATATATAATATATATATATATATATAATGTTATATTGTGCTGATAAATAAATAAATTTGTGCTGATAAATTTATCAGCACAAATATAACAAATGTAACAAAAAGGCAACAGTAAAAAAAAATATTGGGTTTCTGTCTGGATGGTCTCTTGTGACGAGCCGAAGGACAGAGAATGGAAGTAGTGATCTTCTTCCCATATTTGGGCATACCGGGGTTGAAAAATATATATTATGTGTGTGTGTGTGTTTGTGTGTGTGTGTTTTATTGTGCTGATAAATAAATAAATAAATAAATAAATAAATAAAATTTTAAAAAAACACAAATAACAAAGGCAACAGTAAAAATATGGGTTTCTGTCGTGATGGACCCTTGTGACGAGCCGATGACAGATGATGGAAGCAGTTAGCTTCCTCCCATAATTGGGGCTTACCAGGGGTTGTGACACTATATATATATATATATATATATATATATATATATTATATATATATATATATATATATATATATATATATATACATCAACATACATACATACATACATAATACATACATATATATATATTCTCTTATTTATCTAGATGGATGATAGACAGTGGATGGATGATAGATAAGGGAGGGAGGGAGGAAAGAAAGATGGATTTGATAGATAGGTAAGTAGGTAGGTAAGTAGGTGGTAGGTAGGTAGGTAGGTAGGTAGGAAGGAAGGAAGGAAGGAAGGAAGGAAGGAAGGAAGGAAGGAAGGAAGGGTTTCCAACATTCTTGAGTTATGGAATGCCCACAACTCCAAAAGGCAAGGTCGTTCACTGATGATAGATAGAGGGAGGGAGAGGGGGCAGGAAGGGAAAGAGAGAGGGAAGGAGAAAAGGGAGAGAAAGAGGAGGGAGGCAGGGAGGGAGAGCGAGGAAGGGAGTGGAGAATTGGTAGAGGGAAAGAGGGAAGAAGGAGAGAGGGAGGGAGAAGAGAAGAGAAAAGAGAGGAGAGAGGGAATGAAGGAGCGAGAGGGGGAGGGAGAAAGAGGAGGGAGGGAAGGAGAGAGGGAAGGGGAGGGAGGAGAGAAGAGAAAAAGAGGGAGAGAGGGAATGAAGGAGAGAGGAGGGGGGGAGGAGGAAAGAGGGAGGGAGGGAAGGAGAGAGGGAGGAGAGAGGAGAAGAAAGAAGAGAGGAAAAGAGGGAGGGAGGGATCTAGAAAAAAAACAAGGACTAAGGGTGATATGATAGCAGTCTTCCAATATTTGAGGGGGCTGCCACAAAGGTTGTGTGTGTGTGTTGTTGTGGTGTGTGTGTTGTCTGTCCGGCCGTGTGTGTGTGTGTGGTGGTGTGAGCCCACGAAAGCCAGGATCAACGGCTGGAGACGAACCCACGTGGAACTAAGGAGGCATTTCCTGACCGTGAGAAGCCTTCCTCCGCGGTGGGACCCTCCCCTTGGGAAGTCGCGGGGGGCTTCCACCCCGGGAGGTTTTTTAAAAGACATTCGACTCCGTTCTCCTTGCTGGAGCTGGAGCTGGAGCGGGTGGACTAGACGACTCTCAAGGTCTCCGCCCAGCCTGGGATTCGACGGAGCCTTCCGCTCCCTGCGCAAACCGGGAAGCGAGAGCGGAAAACGAA